>NC_048303.1:34668662-34862231 GCF_013100865.1 Trachemys scripta elegans | reverse complement strand
TTTTTTTCTCTTACTTAATTGGCCTCTCAGAGTTGGCAAGACAACTCCCACCTGTTCATGCTCTCTGTATGTGTATATATATCTCCTCAATATATGTTCCACTCTATATGCATCCGAAGAAGTGGGCTATAGCCCACGAAAGCTTATGCTCTAATACATTTGTTAGTCTCTAAGGTGCCACAAGTACTCCTGTTCTTTCTTCTCACAGTTCCTTGGTCCATTCTCTCACTCTCTGACTCTGGCTTCTTCTCGCTAGTCAGGAGCTGCAGCTCCTCTTTTTCGTGGCTTAGCCTTCTGACCAAGTCACATTGAAGTCTCTCCCCCTCCCCCAGTATTATTAAAGTCTCCTTCAAAATTATCTCTGGCAGCCCCCAGATAGGCTGTCCCTAGAGTGCTGCTCCCTCAATGGGTTGTAGAAGAACCTGGACCCATCTTCTGCACCAGGCCAGGGGGGCTGGAACAGTTTTTATAGTGGGGGTGCTGATGATGGAAATAATGTATTTGGTGTTTGTTATTACTACTTCAAGACAGGTGGTTGAATCCTTAGTTCGAGCACCACTGGACCGGGTTGCAATCCAGGGACCCTTGACCCAGCAGCTCACCTCTGTATTCTCACTCCTTCCCTGGAATGCTTCCTACACTATCTATTACAGGTATCTACTCACCACCCCCCACACCACCACACTGCCACCCTTGTATCAGGGAGTGTGACTGAAGGCTTTCCTCACTGCAAGTCCTCTTGCTCTTAAATCTCTGTTTCCAGCTCCCTGCTTTATAGAAGCCCTGCCTGTTTATGCCCAGGTGAGCTTCATCCCCAAGTAAGCCTCATTGTGTCCTAGCTCCCCTCCAGATGCAGCCTATGGCTAACTGGTCTCTCTTGCTCCTTTTCACCCTTCCAGGGCTCGTGTGGGATGAGCACCCTCTAACAGTAGAGGACCACTAGGAAACACTTAGGCTTGGTCCACACTGGGGTGGGGAAATGAACTTCAGCTACGAGAATAGAGTAGCTGAAGTCGACGTTTCCTAGATCGAACTAAGTTTACTTACTGTGGGTTCACGCAGCGCAGGCAAGCTCCCCCGTCGACAGCGCTTCCTCCTCTCGGCAAGCAGGAGTTCCGCAGTCGACGGGGGAGCACTTCTGGGATCGATTTATCGAGTCCAGCTGGGATGCGATAAATCGATCCCAGAAGATCGATCTCTACCCGCTGAATCAGGCGGGTAGTGTGGACCTAGCCTTAGAATGATAAAAACAAACTTTATTCAAAAGAAAAATGATTAGTTAAGCAAACAGCCATGCCATTACCATTTATACAATACTACAATTATACTTACACTCAAAGATGAAATAGTGTATCAATGGGTGATCAGTCCACACTGATGACAGAATGAAGGACAACCTTACAATCCTGGAGTCTAACAGAAGGTTTCTTTTTTGGTGTTAATTGGAGCTCTCCCCAATTTAACAAAACTACTCCTTTTATAATCGATTCTAATACTAATTAACATTAAACTGCCCCTTACTAAAATATATTTCTGCCTTCTCTCCTCTTTATTGACTCTTTACATTACACATAATTTAAATTAACTTCTGCACCAATGTCCTTCCCATACTATCAATATAGATGGCATATTACTAAAACATTCACAGTTCTCAAAACACTCCTTTAAAAATCCTGCTAAAACCACTTATAACAAAAACATAGTTGCCACATAACTTCAGGGGTCATATTCTTGCTAACTTCTGTTTTCCCATCTCAGTGTCTCCAACTTGTCTCTAACTCTGTCACACTAGCAACCTCAATTTCCCATACTCCTCTACACTTGGGCTGACTTAGGTCAAAGGCTAATTTCTCCTTAACATTTTTATAGACCACCCATTGCAGGAAATGGATTTCAGCATACAATCTCAGAATATCAACACAGTGAATAGCCTCAGTAAAGTCATAGACTTGCAGCTCAGAGAAACTATAGAGTATAGATACCATCCTAAAGAGGTAAAGTGGTATGTTTCAGGCTGAAGGGCTCTCAGAAGTGAAATACAAATGGGAAGCAGATAGAAGTGTGGTATCTACACAATAGCATAAAAAGTGTGTGCCTGCAAATTGGGTGGTAAGCCTTTAAAGGAAGAGTTATACAATTTAATAGGGGCATAATGATTCCATTGGAGAAAA
Organism: Trachemys scripta elegans; assembly: GCF_013100865.1. Classification (NCBI taxonomy): domain Eukaryota; kingdom Metazoa; phylum Chordata; order Testudines; family Emydidae; genus Trachemys; species Trachemys scripta. Next base: position 34,860,060 of record NC_048303.1, on the reverse strand, counting down.
TACTGATTGAATTAACAGCCTGGTGGTGACAACAGAAACTTTCAGGGAAATGAAGAATTTGATTATTCCCCAAATAACTGACCGGTGCCATTTAGAAAAACCACTATCCACTACCAACTAAAAGGAACATTTTGTCAGACTAAACAAATGCCAAAATATTGTCACTTTGTGATGTAAAATATATGTTTTGGTACTTAGTTAGACTCCTCTTCTAGTACTGTATCTCCTTTTGCAGTTTCCTTTGGAATATATTTGGCTATAAATGCTGATGAGAATAAGACTGGTTCAGGGGCATTTCATCAGACACTAAACCAACTAATTGAGGACTGCTTTATGTCAGAACAATTATATATGACATTCTTGTTATCTGAGCAAGAGGAAATACGGGGACAACAATTGAGGTCTTGACCAGGAAATAAAAAATATTCTTGGTAAAATATATAGAGAAAAATATCAAATTGAACCGTGATAAGGCAAAACTGAAACTGGAGGAAGTCCCATATACTTTACATCCAAAGGACTAAAGACTGTCATGGAAAAATCATGGCCATTACAGAGATTCTGCAGTCTACAAATTATATAAGAATAGTGAACTACTTGTTGTAACTTTGCAGTCAGTTGTCATAGAAGTGTGAGCTTTCAAGACAATTAACACATTGGCACTTTGTGACAATGGACAGAAGTACAAGAAAAGGCTTTTGAAGAAATAGAGCGTAAACACTCAAACACTGAAGTATTGTAACTCACAGGAAAAACTAGTCTTACAATATGATTAATCAGAGACAGGCCTTGGAGCAGCATTAATGCAGCTAGAACAGCCATTAGTGTTTGAAAGCGGAGCTATTTCAGCTTAAATGAGGAGGGTATGTGCAAATTGAACTGCTATTCCACACAATATCATGGAGCTCAGTTCTGCCACTTCTTTCTCTGTTACGCATAAATTTGCATATCAGTTTTGAATTTGTGTCACCTTAGGATAAATCCTTTCCTCCACTCATCCCATGCTAAGAATGAGTAACCGCACTTGGGGCAGGGACACTGTGATTACAAGAGCTGAAGGGAAAGATTCCCCAGTACCACCCAGACTGCCCAATTTAAGGGCAGGAAAGTTTCTGTGCTGTCTGTGCCCCTTGCTCTGCAATGAGCAAAGCCTGTTGGATCAACATGCTTATATCCAGTACCCTCCTTTTGATCTGTGTTTGTACAGCTCCTATCACAGTAGGGTCCTGATTTGTGACTTGGGCTCCTAGGCATTATGGTAATAAAGAAATTATTTTCCTTTCCTGGCCTCAAATATCTGCAGCATGGCAGTGCACCAGCAGATGCCAGGTAGCAGGACTACATGGTATGTTCAGGTGCATATCCCTGTACAAGCTCCCCAAACCCTACCCTTCTGCACAACTGAACTGGTGTAGTTTCATTGTGACCATAACTTTCTGGGGCCATGGTAGAGGGAAATGACAGGATTCGCGCATAATGCTGACAACCAGATTCACACTTACTATATCTTGGGGTTTTTTTCAGTTTGTAACATGTTCCGATCAACAGACTCCCACAATACATTTTGTTATGAACAAAAATAGATTGACTTTTTACTTCTATCCCAAAATTTCAGGATTACAAAGTAATATACTCTTCAAACTGCCACATGATGAATTAAGGAAATGATAGCAGTTTTTCATCAATCTTAAGGGATTGATTCTGATTAGACAAAATACTGTACATCCTATCTATCTCATTTGGAAACTTTTAAATAAAGACCAAGAGGTCTTTTTTTTTCTGGCATAAAAATCACCACATCAGGGAAATGAATGCTGAATCATTGTCTCCTGTGAATCTAACTGTAGTTACTGCTGCTGCTGTTTGCCATATTTCTTAAGAATTAAGATACTTCCTCTTTGCTATTGCATACAAGCATAGAATTGTTAAATTACACTGCAGAAGAGTGTGTCCTGCATTCCTGATGCTTTATTATTATTTATACATCGACTGTGTGTGTTTCTAAGGCCTGACAGCTGCAATTTTGAGAGGAAAGTACACTTTCTGTTACAGGGCAAAGCGTTAATAAAGTCACTGATGATGAGTAGGGCTTGTCTTCACTGCCGTGTTAGCTCGAATTATCTACATTCATAATAACGCCTCTCTAGTTAACCTAGCTCAGTGAGAGCAGTCACACTGCAAAACAACACTTGAGCAGCACCGAGTGTTTGTATTAGCAGCACAGAATAGCTGCATCCCAGCTGCATTACTAGCACAAACGTCATTAGCACTCAAGTTTCAACCCACAATCCCTGATGAGCTAGCTAGCTTGAGTTTAAAGCATCCCTTAGCTCGAGCTGCAGTCTTTTGTGTGTGCATGTGTCACAGGTCTGGTCAAGAGCCTCTTCCCCAGACTGCTGGGAAGATGGGGGTGTTATGTTGCACTCCATATGTTTTATGGAAATATGTTTGTAAGTGTGAATATGGTGGAACAGGAATATGCTTCATGCCAAAGGTCTCTTGTAAGGTATCATTACAAAGCTTATAATCTACTGAGTGTGTTCATCCTATCTGTATGCATGTATCATTCTTGTATCTAAAACTAGAAATATGAAGTATTACTCTGAAGTCCTTATTGTAACTATGCAAAGTGTGGGCCATTAATGGTGGCTTGGAATCTTGATGGCTCCCATTAACTAGGACAATTGGTTGTAAATGGCTCTGTTTACTTGTAAGCCTTCCTGTATACGTGGGTGCCAGCCAGTGAGTAATGAAGTCTCATAGGACATGTGAACATGTCACATGATACTGGAATCCATCTTAAACCTAGTGCTTTTCCATTGAGAAGGAAGTGTGGAAACCCAGAGAGAGTCAAAGGATTCCGGCCCTGTGCCAAAGTTATAAAAGGGGGTGGAACAGTACAAAGGAGGCTGCAGTCATGAGAAAACCCCTAGTTGTCACCAGAGGTGGAACTAACAAGAACTGTACCAGGGGAAAAGATTGGGCTTAGACTAAGAAGGAGTCTAGTGTGTGAAAGAAGCTTATTGGAACATCTCTGAGGGTGAGATTTACCTGTATTCAGTTTCTTAATGTATTAGGCTTAGACTTGCGTGTTTTGTTTTATTTTACTTGGTAACTTACTTTGTTCTGTCTGTTATTACTTGAAACAACTTGAATCCTACTTTTTATACTTAATAAAATCACTTTTGTTTGTTAATTAACCCAGAGTAGGTGATTAATACCTGGGGGAGCAAACAGCTGTATTCTCAATAAATGTGGCATTTTTGCCTTCTCCCCTATAAAAGATCTCGAGTGCTTTGTATAGCATAACAACCCAAGCCCCACTGCCCAGGGGCTGACAGCCCAGCCTGAAGCTGAAGCCAAAGAAGTTACAGAGGTCTGTTAAATCATGGAATCCATGACCTCCATAACAAAATCGTACCCTTAATTATGAACAGCTCAAGAAAAAACAGCTGTTGAAATGTGTGCCCAGTGAGATCTGTCTGCAGCTGATCAGAAGAAATAACAGTTGGTGTTCACACTGCAGCTGGAGGAGCAAAGACTACTCATGGAAAAGAGGCAGTTGGAGCTGGAAGCCAGGCATCTAAGTGAGAAGTCAGAGCTGGAATGACAGAAGTTTGCTGACCAAACTGGCTTACACAAAAGGAGAGGGTTGAGCCATGCCCCTGAGACACACAAGGAAAGACCTGAAAATTCACCCAATAAGGTGCTAACAGACAGATGTGGGTAGACATCCCTATGATGAACCCCATTACTCTACCTCGCTCAAGCCCACATCAATATGGAAACCCAAAAGATTCTGAACTGCTCGCTGTGGGAATATGGGAGGATATTCCTTTCGTTGTGTTATTGGGTAATAAATGCAGTGGGGTTTAGCTGCAGAGCACTTAGATGCAAACCTGGGAGACTCAGTGGCCCAGGGGGTGAACTCTCTGCTTACCTTATCAGAGAAACTGAGCACAGCTGAAGGCTGTGTCAGAATTCTGCTTAGAGAAGGCTGTGAAACTCACAATGCCTGCCAGAGGATGGGAGAAGCACTAGAGGAGTGTGAAACAACTGCTTGGGAAAATGGAAAGCATGGGAAAAGGTCCCCCTTGGCCTCTGATTTCAGGGTGGTCCAGTAAGCTGGAATTGAACTTGGGGGAGACAGGGGAAGAAATACAACTTCTCTCTCCCAAGGAGGTGTGAAGAAGAGGAGGTTGGGGAAAAGTTAGGAGATTCCAACTAAGCCTGGGACAGGGACTGCTCATGTCATGGAGGCATTGCAGGGGCACTGCCTGGGCTCAGTTCAGACTCCAAATGTTTTAAAACACATGGGATCCCCGTGTGACAGGTTCGGTCACAGAGACACCATTGGGATTGTCACCTGATGTGCTGATGTTACCTCTGATCCCGTTTTCCACTGACAACTTGGGACTCCAGAACACTGCCTTGTTGAGCCAGACACACTAGACTGCTGCAACACAGACCCAGGTCTGAACCACACCCCCAAAGCTGCAGGCTTTAACTGAAAACCACTCAGCAGGTTACCTATTTCCAGCACATAGACACCCAGTTCCCAATGGGATCCAAACCCCAAATAAATCCATTTTACTCTGTATAAAGCTTATACAGGGTAAACTCATAAATTGTCCGCCCTTTATAACACTGATAGAGAGAGATGCATATCTTTTCAGTTACACACACCATGCACACAGTCCTGCCAGTTGATGTTTATAGTTACCAGTCCAGAGTCTGGATCAATCTAGTGGCCAGCCAGATTGGTTGCAGAGGGGAGCCAGGCTCTGTCAGTTGCGATCCGATGCTCCTGGAGTGTGGCAAGATGAACCCAAGTCCCGTGGCAAAGCACTCTGTTCTTATAGTCTTTTTTTCTCTGTTGAAGTATATGGATTTTGCTGTGTCAGTTTATGACCCGTTACTCCTTAATTGGTGTATCTTTTGATGTAAACATTCCAAAACACCTCTGAGAGGGTCATCCTGTCCTGGTTTCGATTTAATCAATTGTCCTGTCTTTAGGAGTACCAGCCTCCACCTCAGGGTCGTCAATCTGTCCTTTCTCAATCATGGATGCACGTTGATGAACCTTGATAAGTGTCTTCACTCCTCCTTTCTTGACCGTCTGGTTAATAATGGCCTTCACGCCTTATCTTTTCCTGATGCATGCATTCCTCATTCACACAAACAGTCTTTTACAGAGACCTTTGAGAATACAAACAGCAGCATTTTATACTGAGCAAAAGACATTGTAAATTAAGCCTTCCTAAATCTTATAATCAAAACAATTCACATTTGGGCTCAGGCCTTCAACATTCCTCTAATCTACTTAACATAGACACAATACAGGATCCTGTCTCTTACTAACTAAACCTTAAAACAAAGAACTAAAAGGGACGTAGAACTAAAAGGAGCCTGATTTGTAATGCATATGGGAAACAGAATCCCATAGTCCCAGAGGGTCATTCCTTTCTGTTATTCAAAAAGGGTGACTGGCAGGATGAAATCAAATCATACATTAATTCTCATAGTACATTTATAAAATCCTGCTCCTACAGGGTTGTCAGTCCCCTGCCCCCCACGGCAGGCCTCAAGGTTCAGCACTGCCCCACCGGCAGTCATCCCCTTCCCCTTGTGGACTTCCATGAATTTTTGTTTATTGCCCGTGACCTGTCCATGACTTTTTAACTAAAAACTATTACCACATGACTCTGTTGCTGGATAACCTCTCCCCTAATAAACCAGTTCTCCTGGGTCAGAGCCAGCTTGTTGTTTGGAACAGTTCCATTTCAGTGGGATCATCCTTAAATTAATGACCTTCTATTGTTAGACTTATATCACTAGCTGTTGGAATTTTAGTCCAGCATGGAGACAACAGCATAACAGAGAAGGTAAAGAACCACACATCCAAAATGGAGTCTGTAGTGCAACACAGATACGTATAAAGAGCCTCCAATATCAAACAGAATTCATAAATTGCACATACAGATTCCCCAAATTGTTACAGCACAAGAGTTGGACTAGGGCAACACTCAAGTTATACTTCAAGCTAACACCACAGAGAAGACAAACCCTTTTATGGAGAAATGATGTTTTTGAGTTGTTTGTGGAGGCATGCATCTGCATTCATGTTTGGCTTTTTGTTCCATGGTAGGAATGTTTATTCTTCTCTCGTCTCACTTTTTCTCCTCTCTTCTGTCTCCCCTCTCTCAAATGTTTAGATATTAAAGGTACCTCTGAAGTACCATAGATCGCTTCAATATAGCTCTCCAGAATCTGTGTTAGGCCTACCAAAGCCTATCATAGTTGTGCTTTTCTGATTCACAATATAGAGTGGGTTACTAAACTCATATTTTCATTTTTGTTTAACAAATCTTAATTTATTAATGTTTACAAATGAACCACACTAACATTCTGAATACAGTGTGCTGCTTGTACTGTTAACATTTATTTTATTTTTATCAAATTATGCCTTAAACATAACAATGTGTGGAATTATATTGTTCCTCTTTATTACTTAAGCTGTTGGAAACCAGAAGATCTAACTTGATCTGAATACTTCTTTTTTTCATGTAATAATTCTGCAGGAGCTATATGTGGTGTTGCTTGTAAGGTTGTTTAATAATTCTCTGAAAACTATCACAAATCATTTCCTCGTCTTTTCTTCTACATGCATGCAAAGTCTTTCAAAATGCAATTTTAAATATTTCTTTCCACATTGACCTGGGAATAATAGAAGAATTGCCTGTATTTGATCTCTCTTTCCTTCAGAAATTCTTCAAATTCTATGGATACAAACAGAGATTTATTGTTGGAAACTAGTCTCTTTCATTTCCTATGACTGAATATTTTTACATACAGTAATGCTGTGGAAATAACCTGTGAAATAAAGGCTACTTCTGCATGTTTGCTGAAGTAATGGATTAAACTAATAACTTCATAGCAATCCACTGGTGCTATTTCAAAAGGTCCTACTATTTCAATAGCAATCCTTCCCAAAAAATTGGATAAAGGAACTAGATGCAATGGTGGCACCACACATACAGTAACTCCTAACTTAAAGTTGTCCCGGTTAATGTTGTTTCGTTGTCACGTTGCTGATCAATTAGAGAACATGCTCATTTAAAGTTGCGCAATGCTGCCTTATAACATTGTTTGGCAGCCACCTGCTTTGTCCACAGCTTGCAGAAAGAGCAGCTCGTTGGAGCTAGCTGGTGGGGGTTTGGAACCAGGGTGGACCGGCAGCCCCTCTATCAGCTCCCCACTCCCCTAAGTTCAGAGGACAATTGATGATCTTCCTGAGCAAGCTGAATGCACCTTATAATAGCACAGTACATGGTTTCAAAAGTTGATTTGAAGTGTTCGGAAGATACTATAGTGTAGTCGTCTATTATAAGTGCAGTGCATAAACATCTTCTACAATTTTTTTTCAAAATTAAGCATATGAGCAATCTGTAGCAAAGCTGTAACATACAGTTTGTAGTCAATATCTTCCATAAAAGATTGCCATATAATCAAGTTTAGTGAGTTCACATAGTTCAGAATTCAGAGTAGCAACCGTGTTAGTCTGTATCCGCAAAAAGAACAGGAGTACTTGTGGCACCTTAGAGACTAACAAATTTATTAGAGCATAAGCTTTCGTGGGCTACTGCCCGGTGTTGCGCACTTCAGTAGGCCAAGCTAATTATGCACACCAAAGACTCCATGCATCCCTCCATTCTCACCTACAAGCTCCCCATGTTCCACCCTCCCACCCATGTCTATTGCTGGGATTCCCTGTAACTTTCCCCATCTCCTACCTCATGCCTGGGGCTCTGTGTGTCCCCTCCCACCATGGCAGGGGCTCTGTGTCCCCTCATTCCTTGTGTGACACATGCCAAGGTCCTGATGTTTCCAAGTAATCTGAAAGTTGTTTTTTATTTTTTTTTAAAGAAATACATTCAGGGATTTGATGTGACACAACCCAGCTATGTCTGGTTGAGTGGCTTCTTGCAGATGTCACAGTTTGAGTGGATTTTGTGACTGATGTGAGCAACCAATATCTATTGCCACACGTTAAGGCAATATACATATATGTCAGTATCATTTAGGAAGAGGCACCCGCACAAAGAAAATTTGAGAAATGTATTAGCATAGGTTGGAACTAAGTTTTCCCAAGTGTTACTTTATAAAGATACAGTTTTCTTTCATGGGGGTTTGTAGTCTTAAAGGCATAAATTTGACCGAGACTGCCTTGTAACCAGGGTCGGCGCTTCCATTTAGGCGACCTAGGTGGTCGTCTAGGGCACCAGGATTTGGGGGGGCGGCAATTCGGTGGCAGGGGGTCCTTCACTCGCTCCGGGACCCACTGCCGAAGTGCCCCGAAGATCAGGAGCGTGGAAGGACCCCCCCCCCCGCCGCAGAATTGACGACGACGACCGGGAGCCTGAAAGGACCCCGACCTAGGGCGCCAAAAACCCTGGCGCTGCTCCTGCTTGTAACAGTTTTTCCACTGCATAAACCAACAGACAGGACACTTCATATTACTTCCTGGGACTTGCACCATACATTTCAAGTTATTTGGCTGAGCTTGCAAGGTAATATAAAGTAATGTGATGTCTAGCTTGTGTAACTATGGATCCACCTTCATTCTTTCCTCTCCCCTCATTTTGTTTGTCACATTTATTTGTTGCATTTTGTTTCAAATTAAATTGTACACTCTTGGGACAGGGAATGTGTCACCCTTGCTCTCTGTACAACATCTTGCTCAATGGGATCCTGATCCTAATGTGGGGACCTTTGGATGCAAATAACTTCTTTACTGGGCTCAGAGGTTTATTCTCTCTTTCACACACATGCACACAACTCAGGTTTGTTTTTTTATTGGGTAATTTCAATAGGAGACACGCATTCAAAGTGTCACTTCATTCGATGCTGTAATTCTTTTCTAGCTTTTGTAGTTCTGGGGACATAACTTCCATCACAGATGAAGACAAGTGAGTTTCTGTTGTACTGGGGTCACATCACTTCAGAGATTTATTTTGTATATGAGTGAAGTTATGCAGCCCACTAAGTTATTCAGTGCAATTTGTCACAGTAGAGACAGAGGTAAAAGAAACAGGCTCATTCTGTTTAGCATGCAAGGAACACCTTGTGACAGTTTTCGGGGTGTCCAGGATTGTGTCACCTCCTTACCCCCTGCCTCCAGTGACAGGGAGTCTGTCTTGTGGTAGCTGGGTGTCAGTCTTTCAACCACTCAAGCACTCTCTTCTGAGCTATGCTAGCCCTAATGTTGCTTTACAGATTAACAATAGATGCACCCCAATCCCTTAGTCTCTTTGAATTGTTCCTATGGGATAGCCAGTCCCTGACACTAACTAGTCACAAAAATTCCAGATCCTGTGCACCCAAAGATGCAGCATACCCCAGTGTGCCAGTTTTATCTTAAACCACTGCTCCTATGTACCACACAGTATTGTGAGCACTTCCAATAAAACAAAAGTACATTAGAACATAAGAATGACCATGCTGAGTCAGACCAATGGTCCATCTAACCCCTGTCCTGTCTCTGACAGTGGCTAGTGCCAGATGCTTCAGAGGGAAAGAACAGAGCGGTATAGTCATTGAGTGATCCACCCCTGTCATCCAGTCCCAGCTTCTGGCAGTCAGAAGTTCAGGGACACCCAGACCATGCGATTGTGTCCCTGACCATCTTGGCTAATAGCTACAATAGTCCTATCCTCCATGAACTTTTTTAATTCTTTTTTTGAACCCAGTTATACATTTGGCCTTCACAACATCCCCTGGCAATGGGTTCCACAGGCTGGCTGTGCACTGTATGAAGAAGAAATTCTTTATATTTAAAATAAACCTGCTGCCTATTAATTTCATTGGGTGACCCCTGGTTCCTGTATTATGTGAAGGGGTAAATCACACTCTCCTTTTTAAGTATCAGAGGGGTAGCCGTGTTAGTCTGAATCTGTAAAAAGCAACAGAGGGTCCTGTGGCACCTTTAAGACTAACAGAAGTATTGGGAGCATAAGCTTTCGTGGGTAAGAACCTCACTTCTTCAGATGCAATGGCTTGCATCTGAAGAAGTGAGGTTCTTACCCACGAAAGCTTATGCTCTCCTTTTTACTTTCTCTGCTGATCTCACAGAAGGCTACCAGGCATCTAAACATAAGGCAGGACCTGAGAATTGTTTCATGATTTTATAAACCTCTATCATATACCCCCTTACTTGTCTCTCTTGTAAATTGAAAAGTCCCAGTCTTTTTAATCTCTCCTCATATGGAAGCTGTTCCATATCCCTAATCATTTTTGTTGCCCTTCTCTGTACTTTTTCTATTCTAATATATCTTTTTTTTTTTTAAATGGGGCAGTCAGTACTACATGGAGTATTCAAGGTGTGGGCACACCATGGATTTATATAGTGACATTATGATATTTTCTGTCTTATCTATCTGTTTCTTAATGCTTCCTAACATTCCTTTAGCTATTTTTTTTTTACTGCTGCTGCACATCGAACACATGTTTTCAGAGAACTATCCACAATGACTCAGATCTTTCTTGAGTGGTAACAGCTAATTTAGACCCCATCCTTTTGTATGTTTAGTTGGGATTGTTTTTTCTGATATGCGTCACTGTGCCTTTATCAAAATTGAATTTCATCTGCCATTTTGTTGCCCACTCACCCAGTTTTGTGAGATCCCTTTGTAACTCTTCATAGTCTGCTTTGGACTCAACTATCATGAGTAATTTTGTTTCATCTGCAGACTTTGCCACCTCACTGTTTACTCCCTTTTCTACATCACTTGTGAATATGTTGAATAGCACAGGTCCCAGTATAGATGCTTGGAGGACCCTGCCTTTTACCTCTTTCCATTGTGAAAACTGACCATTTATTCTTTCCCTTTGTTTCCTACTTTTAACCAGTTACTGATCCATGAGAGGATCTTCCCTCTTATCCTATGACAGCTTACTTTGCTGAAGAGCCTTTAGTGAGGGAACTTGCCCAAGGCTTTCTGAAAGTCCAAGTACACTATATCCGCTGATCACCCTTGTTGACACCCTCAAAGAGTTTTAATAAATTGGTGAGGTATGAACAGGGCCATCTCTAGGCACCAGCGTTCCAAGCATGTGCTTGGGGCGGCACTTTTCAAGGGTTTTCAGCATTCCAATTTTTTTTTTTGCTTTGGCAGTGGCATTCTGGCTTTTTTTTTTTGCTTGGGACAGCAAAAAACCTGGAGCTGGCCCTGGATATGATTTCCCGTTACAAAAGCCATGTTGTCTCTTCCCCAACCTATCATGTTTGTCTGATAATTCTGTTTTTTATCATAGTTTCAACCAATTTGACTGGCACTGAAGTTGAGCTTGCCAGCCTGTAATTGCCAGGATCGCCTCTGGAGTCTTTTTGAAAAATCAGCATTACATTAGCTATCCTCCAGTCTTCTGCAATGGAGGTTGATTTAAATGATAGGTTACATACCAGTTTGTAGTTCTGCTTTTTCATATTTGAGTTCCTTCAGATCTCCTCCATGAATAGCATCTGGTCCCGTTATTAGTTTGTTCAAAAACCTCCTCTATTAGCACTTCAGATTTGTCACCTAAATAAAGTAGCTTTGGTGTGGTAATTTCCCGCATATTCTCTAAGGTGAAGACCAATCCAGATAATTCATTTAGCTTCTCTGCAATGGCCTTCATAGAATCATGGAATATCAGGGTTGGAAAGGACCTCAGGAGGTCATCTAGTCCAACCCCCTACTCAAAGCAGGACCAATCCCCAACTAAATCATCCCTGTCAAGCCTGACCTTAAAAACCTCTAAGGAAGGAGATTCCACCACCTCCCTAGGTAACCCAAGGCCTTGTCTTCCTCTAGTGCTCTTTTAGCACATTGATTGTCCAGTGGCCCCACTGATTGCTTGGCAGGCTCCTGCTTCTGATGAACTTAAAATATATTTTGCTATTAGTTTTGTGTCTTTTGTTAGTTGCTTTTCAAATTATTTTTTTGGCCTGCTAAATATACTTTTACACTTGACTTGCCAGAGTTTATTCTCCTTTCTGTTTTCCTTAGTAGGATTTGACTTCCAATTTTTAAAGGATGTCTTTTTGTCTCTAACTGCCTCTTTTACTATATTGCTTAGCCATAGTGGTTTGGGGTTTTTTTGGGGGTCCTCTTACTGTTTTATTTTTATTTGGGGTATATGTTTAGTTTAAGCCTCTGTTTTGGCATTTTTAGCTTTCATGCAGCTTGCAGGTGTTTCGCCCTTGTGACTGTTTCTTTTAATGTCCATTTAGCTAGCTTCTTCATTTTTGTGTAGTCCCCCTTTTTGAAGTTAAATGCTTCTTTGGTATTTTCTCCCCTACAAGGATGTTAAATTTAACTAAATTCTGGTCACTATTATAGAGCGGTTCAGCTATATTCACCGCTTGGACCCAGGTGCTGTGCTCCACTGAGGACTAAATTGAGAATTGCCTCTCCCCTTGTAGATTCAAGGACTATCTGCTCCAAGAAGACTCCATTAATGGGGTCTAGAAATTTTTATCTCTGCATCCTGTCCTGAGGTGACATGGACCCAGTCAATATGGGGATAGTTGAAATCTCCTAGTATTATTGGGTTTTCTGTTTTTGTAGCCTCTCTAATCTCCCAGAACATTGCACAATCACCATCACTATCCTGGTCAGGTGGTCAGCAGTATATTCTTACTACTATACTCTTATTAGTCAAGCATGGAATTTCTGTCCATAGAGATTCTATGATACAATTTGATTCATTTAAGTTTTTTTACTATGTTTGACTATACTTTTTCACATCTAGTGCTGCTCTCCCACCAACGCAACCTACTCTCTCATTCCTAACTATTTTGTATCCTGGTACAATCATGTCCCATTTATTATCATAATTCCACAATGTTTCTGTGATGCCTATTATATCCATATCCTCCTTTAATACCAGGCACTCAGGTACATTCATCATAGTATTTAGACTTGTAGCATTGGTATATAATCACTTTTACTGAAGAAAAGCTCTGTGTAGCTCGGAACCTTGTCTCTTTCACCAGCAGAAGCTGGTTCAATAAAAGATATTACCTCACTCACCTTGTCTGTCTAATATTCTGGGATAAGCATGGCTACAACTGCAAACTTATAACATTTGTCAATATTTAGTTATCTGTCTTCATGTGATGTAATTGAATGGGACTCCTTTTCTTTTCACTGTTTCTCGTCAGTTCCTACTTGTACTTTATCAACTTCTATCCTACCCTCTTAAAGTGGATACTCTTACGTTCCAATAAATAAATCCTCCCCAAGGGGTATCTCTGTCCAAACTCTGTACCTGTCAGCTTTCCCCTAGCCCTTACATTGTAGAGGTGTTTTAAACTTTTTAATTTTACATGCCAGCAATCTGGTTTCATTTTAGTTTCAGTGGAGCCCGTCCTTCCTATATAGGCTCCTCCTTTCCCAAAAGATTCCTCAGTTCCTATTAAACCTAAATTCCTCCTCCCAACACCATTGTCTCATCCATGCATTGAGACCCTGCAGTTCTGCCTGTCTAACTGGCCCTGAATGTGGAGCTGGAAGCATTTCAGAGAATGCTACCATGGAGATCCTGGACTTCAATCTCTGTTACCTAGCAGCCTAAATTTTACATCCAGGACTTCTCTCCTACCTTTCCTTATATCATTGGTATCTACATGTACCACAACCACCAGTTCTTCCCAGGCATTGAAAATAAGTCTATCTAAATGTCTTGAGAGGGCTGTAGCCTTCACACCCAGCAGGCAAAACACCATGTGGTTCTCCATCATCACAAACCCAACTATCTATATTTCTAATGATTGAATCTTTCATTACTATTACTTGTCTATTCCTAATAACTCTAGTCCCCTACCCTGGAGTGGTATCCTCAGTGTGAGAGGATACCACGATGTCTCCTGGAAGGGGGTTTCCAACTATGGGATCGTTTCTCTTTGTTCCAGCTTGATGTTCTCCTTCTATGAGACTTTCATCCTCCTCAACAGTATAGAGGCTGTCAGACTGCGAGTGGGAGCACTCTATAGTGTCCATGAAATTCTCCTTTATGTAGTTCTCTGCCTCCCTTAGCTCCTCCAGTTCAGCCACTCTGGTCTCAAGAACCTGTGCTTGGTCTCTGAGGGCCATGATTTGCTTGCACTGAATGCACATACATGCCACCTGCCCATAAGGCAGGTAATTGTACATGCTGCATTCAAGGGAGTATACTAGATAGACCCCACTTTGCTGCTGGACTTCTGCCTGCACTATTTTTACTTTTGCAGTAGGTTTATTTAAGAAAGAATGAGGATTTAACTAGAAGTAAAAGTGATGGAAACAGATGGTCAGAACACAAAACAAGATAATAAAACTCAAACCTGAGTCTACACTTATCAATTGTTATCTTTCCTATATAATAAAGTTCAGTCCAACGTAAAGCTGGCTAGTTTCACAAGAACAAGAATCCAAACGTTTATGAAAGTCTCTCTTTCTTAGGGTGTTTCCTCGGTGGAAAGATGCAGAGGGCATTTCCCTGCACATTGTTATACTGAAATAGTCTTTTATCTTTATTCATTGCCAGAGTGATCTGCTGCCTGCTATAATGTTCCTTTTCACCTCCAGGTGGTTTCAGTTGTTTGCATTTATCTTAGATAGTTTTCTATTGACTGTTCTGGGATGTGGTAAGGGTAGACAATAGAACCTTACATTACCGCACTGGCTGACTATGGAGAGGTGACAACTCCCTCTTGCTTGAATGAGTATCATTGAGACACATTACCCCTGGAGACTAATTTCTACTCCACGTCCATAAAGCATACTTTCAATATAAATACATTAGACCTTAAATATTACCCATATGTACACCTCACCGTGATTATGAATCTTGGCAAGTTTGTTATGAGCTTTCATGTTATGCTTTATGGATAAACAGGGCCGGCTCCAGGGTTTTTGCCGCCCCAAGCAGCAAAAAGAAAAAAAAAAGCCACGATCGTGATCTGCGGTGTTTCAGCGGCAGCTCAACCACCGCCACTTCAGTCTTCGGCGGCAATTTGGCGGCTGGTCCTTTGCTCCGAGAGGGAGTGAGGGAACCGCCGCCGAAGAGCCGGACGTGCTGCCCCTCTCCGTTGGATGCCCCAAGTACCTGCTTGCTGGGCTGGTCCCTGGAGCTGGCCCTGTGGATAAATATTGTGTAAGACCTATTTATTGTAGTGAGTTTTTCAAATCTGCAGTCAGCTTTGTTTGCAAAGAACAGGGGGCCCTTTGCCAAGAAATTTTTGTGTCACACATCCCATTGTAAGCTGGGAAGTGTTAGAGGCCCTCCATCCCTGGGATGGGGATTCTACCTTTTACCATCTTGTGACAGGTACAGAAGTGTTATGTGTCATCTGTGCAGTAAGATAAATAAGCAAAGGAATTGCTTTTTTCAGGTCAGTCACCAAACCTAATCAAGCGTTTTGTAAACTCTGCCTCAAAAATTGCAGGTAAAGTAGATTCAGGCAAGATTCACATCTGAGTCAATCTTTAGCATCTGTTCGATGAAGTCTATCTGTCCTCCAGGGTCCAAATGTCATCATAAGAATACAGTTTTAAAAACTGGATGAGGCTAACTGTAATGATCTACAGGCAAGATAGTAAATTCAGGAAATGACTTTATATGCCTCCTTTCTTGGGTGAAGAATGCAGCATGCTTTAGTAAAATGTCCTGCCTTTTAGCACTAATGGAGAACATTTTTGTAGAGCATTCAGTACACTTCGCTATGTGCATCATGGATACACAAAGGGACAATATCTCTTATATGATGGAGGATCCTGAGGTACATGATGTTTTTAGATGAGAAAACTACACTTAGCTAACCACCATCTTACTCATCACTGCTATGGCTGTCTTTACTGGAAAAAAATGGTGGTTTTTTTTTTTTTTTTACAATGACATAGTTATGTCAATGTAAAATAAGGCACAGGTAGTTTTATTTTTACCTTGACAAAGCTAATTGAAGTCAATTGGAGACTGTGGTGTTAATGAATTAATTGTTTTAACATACTCATTCGTTTTCCTGGGAAACTTTAAGTACTGCCATTGCAGACTGTCTTTATACAGCTTTCTGTAACTTCAGCAATTATTATTTATTATTATTATTATTATTATTATTTATAATTATTATTATTATTTGAGCAATTATTCAAACAATAATTGCTCAAAAATGTATCATAGAGTGGTCACTATTAAAAGATCAGCATTTGCCCTCCATTACTTCTCAGTGGCATCTGACAGACCACATTTATTACTAATTCTAGTGTTAAGTTTTACATGGTGACCAGTATTGGTGGGATTCACAAAGCTGTTTAGGTTCCTAACTCTCATTAATTTCCCTGAGAATTAGGTGCCTAAATTCCTTTATGAATCCCACCATGTGTGTCTGGTTTTTGTTTTAGTCTTGATTAGTGTATATGTAAAATTCCTGTAAAATAGCAAAATACTGGTCTGTAGATATACCCACTGTATGGAAACTGTTGACATTTTTATCATTCTACTATCACATACACTTCAGGCATGAAAAAGATACACCTCTACCCCGATATAACACGACCCAATATAACACGAATTCTGATATAACGCGGTAAAGCAGTGCTCCGGGGGGGGAGGGGGCAGACAGCAGTGAAAGGCTCCAGCAGCTCCCTACAGCCGAGCCTTTCTCTGCTGCTTCCCCACACCAAAGCCTTTCACTAACGAGTAGCTACACGCATAGTGTGGATGCAGACTGCTTTTTTGTTGTGGCAAGTAGCTACACGTGCCACCAGTGGTATGTAGTGTAGACATGGCCTAAGTGTGTTCCGCAGCATCCTTTCTCTAACTAGGTAGTTAACTTATAGGTTTCTATTACAGTAGAACCTCAGAATTACGAACACCTTGGGAATGGAGGTTGTTCATAACTTTGGACAAAATGTTATGGTGGTTCTTTCAAAAGTTTAAAACTGAACATTGACTTAATACAGCTTTGAAACTTGACGATGCAGAGGAAAAATGCTGTTTTAACCATCTTAATTTAAATGAAACAAGTACAGAAGCCGTTTCTTTACCTTGTCAAATCTTTTTTAATTTCTCTTAATATTTTTAGTAGTTTACATTTAACACAGTACTGTACTGTATTTGCTTCTCTTTTTTTGGTCTGCTGCTGCATGATTGCGTACTTCTGGCTCCAAATGAAGTATATGGTTGACCAGTCATTTTATAACTCTGCTGTTCCTACCTCTGAGGTTCTACTGTACTGCCTTGTACATATCTAGTGTCCAGGAGTTGCCTGAAGTTGACTAGAGGACTAGTATAGTGTCTCATAATATTTATCTGGTTTAGTGATCATCAAAGAGGCAGTAGACTTGAAGGCAAAGTAATTGGATTTGACTTCAGCATACTTATGACCATCTTAACCGGACTGATGCCACAGAAGGCTACTAGGCATCTAAACATAAGGCAAGACCCAAGGGTTGGTATGAGATGGGGGGGGGACGTGAGGGCAGGGTACGTGGGGTTACTTTGGCCTCTAGAGGAACCAAGTAGGAATTGGGGTGGTAGTTCAGGGTGGGAGTGTAATGAGATCCTGAACAATAGTTTTGGGAAAGGTCTCTCTTCAGGTCTGAGTCTCATGTAGTTCCTAAACAAACAGACTTATTTATAGGGATATAGACTACCTTTCACATTTAATTTGGCTAGATTAGTTGCATAATGTAACTAAATTCCATTCTTCATAATAGTTTCCATTTATATAATGTAAACTCCCTTAATTTGAAAACCACTATGATGTTCAGTCTGAAAGCCCAATTCTGCAATCACTCCACACAATGAAATCCATAAAAGTTGCATGTTTTTAAGTATTCCAGAACAGGAGTGTAGTGTTTACCCTTTTCACAGTTTGCATTTTATCCCCTTTGTTAAAACCTGACATGCATACTGGTCCTAGAGGTGGTGAAAAATTTTCAACCAACAAATCGGGTTTTGCCAAATGAAAATTTTAACAAGAAAATGTTTTTGACATCATTTTTCTAAGGACATTTCAAATGTTTTTTTTCTTTTTGTGTTTTTTGTTTAGCTTTCATAAACCAAAACTAAAAGAAACATTGTAGTCAAATCAAAAGGAAAATTTATATTTCAATATGTTTTCATTTTGATATTTTCTAAATTTCCAGCAAAAATTCAAAACATTTAGAATGAAATATTTTTGTTCAAAATTTTGTGTGAAAAGGGGAAACTATTTTTCATTCTGCTTTAGCTCATAGTATTTTTTAAATTGGGGGACTCATTTTACCACCTGATCACCGAATTGTCCAAGGAACAAATTACTGAATGCCTCAGCAGCCTGTTTTTAAACAGATACAGTTAAAATTACAATACATTTCTAAATGTGTAAATATGTGGTCAGAATTTTCATAAGAACATAAGAAAGGCCGTATTGGGTCAGACCAAAGGTCCATCTAGCCCAGTATCCTGTCTACCGACAGTGGCCAATGCCAGGTGTCCCAGAGGGAATGAACCTAACAGGCAATGATCAAGTGATCTCTCTCCTGCCATCCATCTCCACCCTCTGACAGACAGAGGCTAGGGACACCATTCCTTACCCGTCCTGGCTAATAGCCATTAATGGACTTAACCACCATGAATTTATCCAGTTCTCTTTTAAACTCTGTTATAGTCCTAGCCTTCACAACCTCCTCTGGTAAGGAGTTCCACATGTTGACTGTGCGCTGCATGAAGAAGAACTTCCTTTTATTTGTTTTAAACCTGCTGCCTATTAATTTCATTTGATGACCCCTAGTTCTTGTATTATGGGAATAAGTAAATAACTTTTCCTTATCCACTTTCTCCACATCACTCATGATTTTATATACCTCTATCATATCCCCCCTTAGTCTCCTCTTTTCCAAGCTGAAGAGTCCTAGCCTCTTTAAACTTTCCTCATATGGGACCCGTTCCAAACCCTTAATAATTTTAGTTGCCCTTTTCTGAACCTTTTCTAGTGCCAGTATATCTTTTTTGAGATGAGGAGACCACATCTGTACACAGTATTCGAGATGAGGGTGTACCATCGATTTATATGAGGGCAATAATATATTCTCAGTCTTATTCTCTATCCCCTTTTTAATGATTCCTAACATCCTGTTTGCTTTTTTGACCGCCTCTGCACACTGCGTGGACATTTTCAGAGAACTATCCACGATGACTCCAAGATCTTTTTCCTGACTTGTTGTACCTAAATTAGCCCCCATCATATTGTATGTATAGTTGGGGTTATTTTTTCCAATGTGCATTACTTTACATTTATCCACATTAAATTTCATTTGCCATTTTGTTGCCCAATCACTTAGTTTTGTGAGATCTTTTTGAAGTTCTTCACAGTCTGCTTTGGTCTTAACTATCTTTAGCAGTTTAGTATCATCTGCAAACTTTGCCACCTCACTGTTTACCCCTTTCTCCAGATCATTTATGAATAAGTTGAATAGGATCGCTCCGAGGACTGACCCTTGGGGAACACCACTAGTTACCCCTCTCCATTCTGAGAATTTACCATTAATTCCTACCCTTTGTTCCCTGTCTTTTAACCAGTTCTCAATCCATGAAAAGACCTTCCCTTTTATCCCATGGCAGCTTAATTTACATAAGAGCCTTTGGTGAGGGACTTTGTCAAAGGCTTTCTGGAAATCTAAGTATACTATTTCCACTGGATTCCCTTGTCCACATGTTTGTTGACCCCTTCAAAGAATTCTAATAGATTAGTAAGACACGATTTCCCTTTCATTCTTTTGTACCTGAAGTTAGGTATCTATATCCAGAGTTAGGCACTTCAATAAGTGGCCTGATCATCAGAGTTACTGAGCATCTCGTACATCCAAAGCAGTCAATAGATGTGATGGTTCTGAGCACCACTCTAATCAGATCACTTACTGAAATGACTACATATGTATATTGGTGTCTAAAATGTAGGCACTCAAATATGAAACTTTTGGATTTCAGCTTTAACTTTTTGCTTGTACTTCCTGTGATGTTGCACTCCATATGTTTTATGGAAATATGTTTATGAGTGTGAATATAATGTAACTGGAATATGCTTTATGCCAAAGGTCTCTTGTAAGGTATCATTACAAAGCTTATAATCTACTGAGTGTGTTCATCCTATTTGTATGCATGTATTATTCTTGTATCTGAAGCAAGAAATATGAAGTATTACTCTGAAGTCCTATTATAACTATGCAAAGTGTGGGCCATTAGTGGTGGTTTAGAACCTTGATGGCTCCCCTTGACCAGGACAATTGGTTGTAAATGGCTCTGTTTACTTGTAAGCCTTCTTGTGTTCATGTGAGTCAGGCCGGAAAGAATGAATGCTTGGGGTCTCACAGGACATGTGACCATGTCATATGATACTGGACTCCATCTTAAACCGAAGTTTTAAGTGCTTTTCCATTTAGGAAGAAGGGTGGGAACCCAGAGAGAGACAAAGGATTCCCGCCTTGTGCCAAAGATATAAAAGGGGGTGGAACAGAACAGAGGGGGTTGCCAGTCATGAGAAATCCCCTAGTTACCACCTGAGCTGGAACTAACATGAACTGTACCAGGGAAAGGATTGGGCCCAGACTAGAAAGACATCTAGTCAGTGAAAGAAGCTTATTGGAACATCTCTGAGGGTGAGATTTACCTATATGCAGTTTCTTAAATGTATTAGGCTTAGACTTGCATGTTTTGTTTTATTTTGCTTGATAACTTACTTTGTTCTGTCTGTTATTACTTGAAACCACTTGAATCCTACTTTTTATACTTAATTAATAAACAAAAGTGAGTTTTATTAACCCAGAGTAGGTGATTAATACCTGGGGGAGCAAACAGCTATGCATATCTCTCTATCAGTGTTATAGAGGGCGGACAATTTGAGTTTACTCTATATAAGCTTTTTACAGAGTAAAACAGATTTATTTGGGGTTTGGATCCCATTGGGTACTGGGTGTCTGGGTGCTGCAGATAGGTGACTTGCTGAGCAGTTTTTGGTTAAAGTCTGCAGCTTTGGGGTGTGGCCTGGACCCTGGGTCTGTGTTTCAGCAGGCTAGTGTGTCTGGCTCAACAAGGCACGGTTCTGGAGTCCCAAGCTGGCAGTGGAAAATGGGCTCAGAGGTAATTTCAGCACATCAGGTGACAGTCCCAAGGCGGTCTCTGTGATCAAACCCATCACACTTCCCTCATGATTTAGGAACAGAAAAAATATTACTAAGTAAAGTTGGGTTATGAAGCGATCATGTATTTCTTTGCATCACTTTAAAAGTCATGTGGTGCCATACTCATTTTTTTTTCTTATGAAAAGGGACCGAAGAAGCACTTGCTCATCTTTTGGACTTTAGTTTTGCAGTTTCTCTTCTCCCAACTTGTCTCCCAAACAGTTACAATTGGCCTATTCCAAGACTGTAGAACTCCTGAAACTTGTCAAAAATTCACAAAATAATAGCACTATTGTGGATGGGCTGTTGTATATCAAATTCCAACCATTCCCATCAGCTTGCTAAATCTTGTGCAACTACTTTGAAATATAGTAGCAACTATGTTAACTCTTCGGTACACATGTTCTTAGTCTAGTCTTGTCTCCACATGGTATGGGATTTGAGATTGTTCCTGAACGAGCTCTTCTCATGCAGCTGGCAATGTGGCATCAAACTATAGCCAGTTAAGCTTTGTTTGAATAAAGCCCATGAAGTTTAAATCTATACATATGATCTTTTGTTACACATGCAGTAGAGAATAGAATTCTGTTGAAATGCTCTCTTGTAGGAAACACATTGTAATCTAAAAAAAGAAGAACAGGAGTACTTGTGGCACCTTAGAGACTAACAAATTTATTAGAGCATAAGCTTTCGTGGACTACAGCCCACTTCTTCGGATGCATATAGAATGGAACATATATTGAGGAGCTATATATACACACATACAGAGAGCATAAACAGGTGGGAGTTGTCTTACCAACTCTGAGAGGCCAATTAATTAAGAGAAAAAAAACTTTTGAAGTGATAATCAAGCTAGCCCAGTACAGACAGTTTGATAATAAGTGTGAGAATACTTACAAGGGGAGATAGAGTCAATGTTTGTAATGGCTCAGCCATTCCCAGTCCTTATTCAAACCGGAGTTGATTGTGTCTAGTTTGCATATCAATTCTAGCTCAGCAGTCTCTCTTTGGAGTCTGTTTTTGAAGTTTTTCTATTGTAATATAGCCACCCGCAGGTCTGTCACTGAATGACCAGACAGGTTAAAGTGTTCTCCCACTGGTTTTTGAGTATTTTGATTCCTGATGTCAGATTTGTGTCCATTAATTCTTTTGCGTAGAGACTGTCCGGTTTGGCCAATGTACATGGCAGAGGGGCATTGCTGGCACATGATGGCATATATCACATTGGTAGATGTGCAGGTGAACGAGCCCCTGATGGTATGGCTGATGTGATTAGGTCCTATGATGATGTCACTTGAATAGATATGTGGACAGAGTTGGCATCGGGGTTTTTTACAAGGATAGGTTCCTGGGTTAGTGGTTTTGTTCAGTGATGTGTGGTTGCTGGTGAGTATTTGCTTTAGGTTGGGGGGTTGTCTGTAAGCGAGGACAGGTCTGTCTCCCAAGATCTGTGAGAGTAAAGGATCATCTTTCAGGATAGGTTGTAGATCTCTGATGATGCGCTGGAGAGGTTTTAGTTGGGGGCTGAAGGTGACAGCTAGTGGTGTTCTGTTATTTTCTTTGTTGGGCCTGTCTTGTAGGAGGTGACTTCTGGGTACTCGTCTGGCTCTGTCAATCTGTTTTTTCACTTCAGCAGGTGGGTATTGTAGTTTTAAGAATGCTTGATAGAGATCTTGTAGGTGCTTGTCTCTATCCGAGGGATTGGAGCAAATGCGGTTATATCTTAGAGCTTGGCTGTAGACAATGGATCGTGTGGTGTGTCCTGGATGGAAGCTGGAGGCATGTAGGTAAGTGTAGCGGTCAGTAGGTTTCCGGTATAGGGTGGTATTGATGTGACCATCGCTTATTAGCACAGTAGTGTCCAGGAAATGGACCGCTTGTGTGGATTGATCTAGGCTGAGGTTGATGGTGGGATGGAAATTATTGAAATCATGGTGAAATTCCTCAAGGGCTTCTTTTCCATGGGTCCAGATGATGAAGATGTCATCAATGTAGCGCAAGTAGAGTAGGGGCGTTAGGGGACGAGAGCTAAGGAAGTGTTGTTCTAAGTCGGCCATAAAAATGTTGGCATATTGTGGGGCCATGCGGGTACCCATAGCAGTGCCGCTGACTTGAAGGTATATATTGTCCCCAAATGTGAAATAGTTGTGGGTGAGGACAAAATCACAAAGTTCAGCCACCAGGTTAGCTGTGACATTATCAGGGATACTGTTCCTGATAGCTTGTAGTCCATCTTTGTGTGGAATATTGGTGTAGAGGGCTTCTACGTCCATAGTGGCCACGATGGTGTTTTCTGGAAGATCACCGATGGATTGTAGTTTCCTCAGGAAGTCAGTGGTGTCTCGAAGATAGCTGGGAGTGCTGGTAGCGTAGGGTCTGAGGACAGAGTCTACATAACCAGACAAGCCTGATGTTAGGGTGCCAATGCCTGAGATGATGGGGCGTCCAGGATATCCAGGTTTATGGATCTTGGGTAGCAAATAGAATACCCCTGGTCGGGGTTCTAGGCATGTGTCTGTACGGATTTGTTCCTGTGCATTGTCAGGGAGTTTTTTAGCAGATGGTGTAGTTTCTTTAGGTAATCCTCAGTGCAATATAAAGATGTATATACACTCACTAATCTGAATAACCTACTTGTTTTTGTCTCATCTGCTTTTTGCCGTCTAATAAACTCTTTTTAAAGAACTCCCAATTTTCATTCAAGTTTTTCTATCTAAATTTCCCCCTCCCCCCAATCAATTTTGCTCCTAATTTTGCCCAGCTTTGGGAAATTAGCTCTTTTAAAGATATGAAGTATATATATATTTGGTTTGCTCTGTTTGCCCATATTGAATATAATCAGGTCATGCTCATTGATCCCTGGGCACCAGCCAACTTCCCGTCCAGTAATTAATTTTTATCCATCATGAGGACCAAAATAGTTACCTCAAGTTGAAGAGGTGAAGCGACTTGTCCAAGGTCATACAGTAAGTCAAGGGCAGAATTGGGAACAGAACACAAGTCTCCTGAGCCTTCTACAGAGTTTTATGCTAGGTTATAGAAATGCCTCTTAGTTCTAATTATGATAGAGAAGGGGAAATAGGAATCCATAGGGAATTTTCTGAACAATACATTAAACTGTTTGGCTGCCTTTTATCTACATTGTGGAAGATTCCAAAACTAATGGAAAAGATTAATTTACCAGTTGGACAGCGACTGTCCAACTTCGCTTATGTGAAGAAATATTGTCTTCCCAGTTGTGCCAGATAAAAATCTGTGCCCTTTTATTACAAGGCAAAGCAGTCTAAAGGTTCTGAGATTCAGAGTCAGGAAGGAGGAAAAACAGCTATGACTCTGATTTGAAATAAAAGTAAAAAATTATGCTTTTTGAGTGCAAACGCTTACTAAAAATCTTTCAGAGTGAGATTCTGACAGGTTTTTAATGCTACAGTGAGAGATACAATCTCTTGTTCAATTTGTGTAATATTTCCAATTACGTGATGAGACATATAGTAATTGATTAATTCTGAACATGTTTTCTATAAAAGGGGTATTTTCCTGAGAATGTTTGCTTTATGAAGAAAGAAGTATCTAATCATATAATGGCTAGATTTTATTTAGCTGTGGGATTAAAAAATATGAATCATCGTCATTCTATAGTGCAGATAATGAACAATTGTAAATCGTCTTGCAAAATAACCTGAAAATGATATATGATAATTTGTCATTTGGTAGCTCTTTTATAAATAGAAAAAAACAGTGATCGTTTGTTGATTTGGTATACTTTTTCTCCATATATATTTCTGAAGGAATAAATGGTCTTTGAAAGGAAAAAATGTACAAAAGTATGAATTGTAGGGGGAGGAGGTGGAGTACCTGTAGGAGTGACCTGGGGAAGGGATTATATATTTTAAAATCTATGAAATGACGACACTAATAAATAACATTACTGTATTTCCTGCACTTTCCATAGGTGGGCAAGTATTAGTATACCCACTTTACAGAGTGGGGAAGGGGGGGGAAGAAGGGAGGTTAAGTGACCCAGGGCAACAGAGCAGGTTGGAGTGGAGAAGAGACCAATAGCCTCGTGGCTCCCAGTCCTTATTCTCTGGATCACACTGGATGCAACTTTTTGGTTTGTTCATTTGTGTCCCACAATTAAGTGGCCAACTCCCCACCATTGCATAGATCTGGAATTGTTTCAGCCATGCAGAGATGTATTAAGTTCTGCTGCTGAGTGCAGAAAGTTAGCGATGGATCAAGAAGGTTTACAAAAATTCTGCTATGATGTCACCAGTATTCAGACATGAATACTTATTAAAAAATCGAGACCTTTTATTTGAAATATCCTATTGCCCCCAAGTTTGGAGCTGGGTCTTGAATTTGTGTCAGGGTTGTGCCTTTGTCTTCCCTGTGAAAGTCTGCTCAAATCTGGCCAAGTTAAATGCCTTTGAAAAATCATGGTTGGTACATATCCAGAGAGACATCTTTGATTTTAGCAGCTACAATCTCCAAAGATTCCATCCTTGCTGAGCATGCCTGAGCCTCTCAGAGTTCCTACTGCTGACTAGACTGTGCAGGCACCACCCCTCACAGAGTGACTCAGCATGCTGGATCCCCTCACAGGTCCTACCTATGATTGCACTGTATGGACCATTCCCACAGTGAGCTAGGGGATACTGAGAGCTAGGGGGGAGGGAAGTCTGGATCAGTCTGAGTGGGGATGCTGGGACTGGGAGCCAATGAAGTAAATGGGTGTTGGGGGCTGGGAGTCAGTTGGTTTGGGATGATACTCAGGTCAGACAAGGAGCTGGGGGGAGGAGGAAGACTGGAACTAGCTGGACAAGAACACTGGGATTAGGAACCAGTGAGAGGGGTGGTGGAGACAGATCTAAGAAGGTGCTGGGGGGGAGAGCTGGGACTGGATATGCAAAGAGAATGGGACAGGAAGTCAGGGAGGCAGTGCAGGGGACTGAGATTGCATAGGAAGACTGGGAATGGGAGCTATGTGGGGGAGAGGGGGAGGAAGGAAGAGACAGATAGGTCAAGGAGCCAGGAATGGGGAACTGGGACAGGCTGAACAAGGAGACTGGGGACAAGGAGTAGAGGTGGAAGAAGGAGAGTAGGACTGGGATGAGAAGCTGAAGTGTGACTGGAAAAAGGAGGCAGGGGTGGTGAAGAGAGAGGAATGGCACAGTCTGGAAGGGATGGGGCAGAAGGGGTCAAGGTTGGGGGAAATGGGTAGAAGTCTTTCCTCCAGAGCCTGGAATCAGGGGTCCAACAGATAACAAAAGACCAATTCCTGATTTTTACCATTCCTGTAGTGCCAGAAAATATCTATGAAACCCCCTGGCAAAGTGTGTGTGCCATTCTTCTAGTGTTGGTCCACAGAGATGATGCTGACTTACTGTTGCTATCGGTTGTTCTGGTAGCTTAAGTGGCAGAGAGGTCTGTGCAGTGGATCTAAAGGGGCTCCAATGCTGCAGATGTCTCATGTGGGTGTCAGTATGATGCCTTATGGGGGAATTTCTGGGGTGGTTTTTTTTCAGTTTGGATTTTTTAAAAACCAAGGAAATTACACACACAAAATTGTGTTTAAAAATATTATAAAGATTGCAAAGTCAAGCACTAAAAAACCAGAGAATATCAGAATTAAGGTTGCCTTTGCAACCTTTTTTTTTTTTTTTTGGCCCCCTTGTTCGTATACATTATGCTGTAGTTTAATTTACATGATTACATGATAACATAGTAATTTGTTTTCCCTGAGACCCCTGCCTCATTTAATGCACAGGATGCATGAGCTCTGGGGAAGAATGAGGGTTGGGTAGTGAAGGAGACTGTTGTCTATAAGACCCCTGCTTCATTTGCTGCAGAAGCTGGGAAGGGGTGTAGTGAATGAGGCAGGGAATTGCAGAAAGGGAAAAGACGGTGTCATGGTTAAGTCAGTTGAATGCCACTCCAGAGAACTGGATTCTATTCCAGTCTCTGCCACAGAGTTCCTATTTGATGCTAGGTAAAAAGAACAGGGGTACTTGTGGCACCTTAGAGACTAACACATTTATTTGAGCACAAGCTTTCGTGGGCTACAGCCCACTTCATCAGATGCATAGAATGGAACATATAGTAAGAAGATATATATACATACAGAGAACATAAAAAGGTGGAAGTTGCCATACCAACTCTAAGAGGCTAATTAATTAAGATGAGCTATTATCAGCGGGAGAAAAAAAAACTTTTGTAGTGAGACGAATGGGCCATCTTGATTATCACTACAAAAGTTTTTTTTCTCCTGCTGATAATAGCTCATCTTAATTAATTAGCGCCTCAGAGTTGGTATGGCAACTTCCACCTTTTCATGTTCTCTATGTATATATCTCTTCTTACTATATGTTCCATTCTATGCATCTGATGAAGTGGGCTGTAGCCCACGAAAGCTTGTGCTCAAATGAATTTGTTAGTCTCTAAGGTGCCACAAGTACTCCTCGTTCTTTTTGCGAATACAGACTAACACGGCTGCTGCTCTGAAACCTGATGCTAGGTAAGTCACTTCAAACAAACTTGTCAGAGATGGTCATTGATTATATGTTCCTCACTTTCTGTGTGCTCAACTTGAGACCCTGGAGCCTGATTTTCAGAAGTTCTGAGCACTCATAGCTGCAACTGAAGTCCATGGGAGCTGTGCTTGAATATATGAAGTGCCATATAATGCTATGTACGCCGAATAATCAGTTCCTAGGCATCCCAAATTAGGCATCCAAAATTATGCTCTTGATCTTAATCTCTCTGCTTCTGTAAAATGAGAATAATGCCCCTTCATATCACAAGGTGTTGTAAAAATGTTTGTGAAGTACTCAGCCACTATAGTGGTGAGTGCCATAGAAAAGCCCTTGAGGAAATTAATAATTGTGACTTCAGAGAAGGATCCAAAAGTGTGCAATTTACTCCCCCGCAATACATTCAGAAAAGAAATATGGGAAGGATGTTTATTTTGATTTAGTGGAATTTACCTCTCAGAGGTCTGGATTGTTCCTGGCTCTTACAAGGCTGTGCAATAGGAAGGGCATAAGGAGTCATTCCCCTGCCTTGTGGAGCCTATGTAAGTCCATGCAGAGTTGCAGTCCCTGCACTCAGGAGCATACAGGAACAGCTCTCTCCATGCTCTCCAGGGGCTAGCCATCTTTTATTCCGGCAAACTAAGGTAGCTGAAAAATAGAAGGCACTCCCCAAGGTTCTGGACCATATGGAAAAGCCTGAGCAAGAGCTAACTTACGGAAGATCAGAGAGTTTCCATGGGGTTGATTGTAAACATTGGGACTGGTACTTGATTAGTAAAGACGTGCACCTGTGTGGGTGAAAAGACCCAGAAAGTGAGTGAAGAGCAATAGAAGCAGTGTGAGTGTAACCCTGCAAGGAAGCTGAGAGAGAGAGAGCACTTCTTTTGTGCAGAGTACTGGCTGGAAAAGCAGCCTAGAAATTGTGAGCAAGGAAGCTGTCTCCTGTTGTTTGTTCCTATGTGTTCAGGGAAACAAGAGGTGGTGTATGTTCTTTGTAAATACACAGGATTTCACCAAAGAAATACTTGTATCTGACTTTTATAATCTGTTTTTCCTCCTAATGGATGCACCCTGGCAAGGCCGCAAATATTTGCTAATCACTCAGGGTATGAGGCAATAACCTAAGTAGTGAAGTAAGCACAAAAATAACCAGGAGCGCCGCCAGCTTTTCTGCCGCCCTAGGCAGCAGAAGGTCCCGCCCCGAAATGCCGCCCCCCACAGAGGCAGCGGAAGGTCCCGCCACTGAAAAACTGCCATGGTCGCTGCCCGCCAAATTGTAGTGCCCTAGGCAAGACCGCCTAGGTCGCCTAATGGGTTGCGCTGGCCCTGAAAATAACCACCTATTATGAGTTGTTGGGTTGAGCCCTGTTAATTTACACAATTTGATGGAAACAAAAATGGCAAAATAAGGGATTTTTCTTGTAACCAGAGGCTAAAAGGAATACATTGTACTGGGAGATGTTTCTTTTATATTTAATTAATTGCCTTTTAAAAACAGGTAGCATTAAAACAAAACAAACCTGAGCTAAGATCAGCTTTTCAGCAGTCATGGAGCATGTCAGCGGCATGAAATAAACAAAGGAATGCACAGTGGGAAGTTTGTGCAAGCAAACATCAATTCTCACCTGTTAGCCTCTGCAAATTGGTTTGCAGACAGCACCAGGTGTGTCATTCAAATGGACTAAGTGTGACATTTTATCCACAGTTTAGAATAATTGAAATGCATTGCACTGAATCACTTCCTTGGCAGCCATCCCAAGCAATGGCATGCCATTTATTTGGTTCTGAGTACCTGGGTTCTGCTGTGTGTTGTAATGGAAAATCCTCATCTTTTATAACCCAAGGCTTGCCAAAGTCATTAAAAATAGACTTTCAAAATTGTATACTAAGGTTCTGTGGTACATTTTGTAAAATGGCTTTAGAATTAGATACCATTAGTGCTTACTGATGGGCTGTCAGCGATGTCAAAGCCATTTTGAAAATGCTTAACAAATATGCAGAACTAGCTCTTTTATGAAAAAATTCCTTTTCATAATATTAAAAAGAAATTCTAGCAATGAATTTTATTGCTAGTATATCTGTGGGGTGAGTAAATCCATTCAGGCCAAAATTTGCCAACTTGGATGCCTAATTGCTTGCACCTAAATCAATGGCCTGATAGTCAGAGGTGTTGAATTAATTCTGCAGTGCCTTCAAATGAAACATCAATTTCGGTGCTCTAGCTCTAGGCACTAGGTTTCAAAATTTTTTCTTTAGTATTTAGCCTTATACATTTTTTTAAAGACTCTGATGGTGCCATATTTGCCAGTGCCTCTTACCTTTTTCATTTTTACAGATGACTCTTTAGGGGCAGTGGCATAATGCATTCACGTTCTCAGTACAACTAGTTTACTCCATTCATTCTTAGCTTCTTTTCTGGGATTTTTATTGCAGTTTTCAGAATTGCAACTCTTTATTCACTAGCAAAAATCTGCTCTTTGTCAATAGTGAACTTGATTAAAAGACCTACAGTACATCATTTTCATCTGGCACCAAATGCAGCAAAATCTTTCACACAGCTCTAGGCCATAATTAACTTTTTACAGTTTTTCATTATTTTTTATTTTACCTCTTCATTAAAAACACACATTAGAAATGGCAAGCCTTAAGTTAAACTTCTCCCTAGACAATTGTAACACATTAGACATTTTTGTGGAGTATTACAGTGATTAATTTCACTGTTGATTCACTTTTGAGCACATCCATTAATACACACCATAGTATAATTCCTATAATTTTTAAATTGCTTTAAGGTTACATTGGCTATTTTTCTTAAATGATTAATTTAGATTTTCTGATTTAAATGGTAATTAGAAATATTTTGCTAAAACTTGCTGATTAGGCTATGACTACAGTTGTAGTTTATTAATATTAGTCCTGAGATGAGTAATGAGAAAATCATTGTATTAATAGCCCTGGGGCTCCTCTCTGTGTACACAGAAAAGATACACATGGGCACAGTGTCAGTTTCCCCCACAAAATCCCTAGCCAATATACTTCAATCCTGACCTGAGGGGCCACTCCTAGGATAGAGTGGACATTTAATCTCTGATGATTCAGCCTTTTAGTTCTATAATGAGACTGCCAAGAAGGGTGCAAGTTTAGGTGATGCTTTTTGTGTTCCTGACATGAGTCCATTGGGAAATGGAATGAGACCACTGATCGATTTAATCTAGGACACTGAATAAATCATTCCAATTTTATCTCATCTCAGCTTGTGTCTCGGAAGCACTTAGAACATGCATCTTAAAATGGTGGACTCATTGAAAATATTTGAGAACTTCTAGCAATGGAAATTCTCACCTCTGTGAGCCCAAAAAGCTGGAGAATTGGTTTATAAAGTGACTGCCTTTCTTCCGATAAGTCAGAAAACTGTTGCCAGCATTCAGGATAAGTAACTTCAAAAACATAGTTACTGATCTTTTGGCCTTAGATTGCATGAGGTACTGATTATTTTCAGTTGCCATTGACTACTGTGGAAGTTATGGGTACTCAGCACTTATTAAAATCACACCATTAAAAAAAAATTCAGGCAAAGTTACAATAAAATGTTAACATATGACTTCATACGTTTCTTATTCCGGATCAGGTTAATATTTAAAGAACCTACCTAAAGATTTAGGTTTGCTGGCTTGGGAGCCCTTGTCCTCTGAGTATGCTGAAGAGTGACCAAACTTCTAAATAGCTATCCTCTTTTTAGCACTTCTCGTGTACATACTTGGTATGAAAGCTTTTCCATTAGAAGGACAGTCCATATCTTACTATACCAAAATTTGATAGGAGGAGAAACCACATTTTTCCAATAATATGCAGTACAAAGTCTTGCTGCTAACAATAAAAAAGAAAGTAATTTGTTCTGTTTAAATGTAGATCTTTTACTGGAGCATTAAGTGAGCAGGTCAAGGGATCTCAAGGAAGCTGGAATTTTGTCATAAAATGAAAATCTTTAATAATTTCCCCCAAAGCCATCTAATTCCTAGACACAACCACCGCATGTGCAAGTAGGTTCCCATTTTCCCACAATCTAATAGAGCACCTAAACATGACTGATATTAACTGGAGTCAAATGTGTCATGTATATTATAATTTGTATACATGTCCTTTGAGCTACACAGATTGAAGATGTATATACCCTTTCCTCTTATCAAGATTAACTTCTTTGGCCAAATCTCTCTCCCATCTTTTAATCGCATCATTTGTGTGTGTATCTCTTGTGAGAGAGATGATTGTTGTTTACAAATAGAGAATTTAAGGTGAATTTTCTCATGTTTTATGTGCAGAAGCCCAGGGTTTCTCTGTAAAGATTTGAAAAACATACACCTTAAGTACTCTGTTTATGTTGGCATGCAACTATTCTCAGACCCTTGTACCTGCCCAAAAGAAAGAGGCTGGTAGGGGATCGAGGGAAAAGAACAAACAATTACAACGCATTGATTTGTTGATACAGATAGATGTATATTGTGACCTTTTTAGGTCAGCCCAGACCACTGAGGGGTTATGTCACTGCCTGCCCTGCAACTCTAGGTGCTTTCAATGCTATGGTTCTATAGCTCACAGCCCTGACAGCAACGGCCAGCATGCAAGCATGCAGGTCACTCCCTGACTTTCACAACCCAGTTATTTTTTGTAGTTTGACCCTCAACACTCTCCGGTCCCAAATTTAATTAACTAGTGTCTCTTATTCAAATAAGTGTTTCTCACCAAGTCTCTTTTCCTGCATGACTGATCAGACTCTCTGGCCAGGACCCTTCACAGATCTCGGTTCCTTTGTCTCTACAGGTGAATTATGCCCAAATGGCTTTCTGTCTTTGCTTATATCTTCCAAAATTTAATGACTTTGCTTCAGGAAGCCCTGCTGGGGGCTCAGCTTGGTGTGTCCACTAGGAAGCTGAAGCCATGTTAATTTTGCAGTTTCCTCCCTAGCCTCTTAACTATCTCCCCCACTTCCTAGTTTGATGGCTTTGTTTACCTTTTTATGTAAATATACCTTCATTGTCTCTGCCTGATGACCAGGCTAGTCAGACAAGCAAATACACGTTCCTTTGTTAAAGGTAGACTGG
This sequence comes from Trachemys scripta elegans, assembly GCF_013100865.1. Classification (NCBI taxonomy): domain Eukaryota; kingdom Metazoa; phylum Chordata; order Testudines; family Emydidae; genus Trachemys; species Trachemys scripta. Next base: position 34,827,246 of record NC_048303.1, on the reverse strand, counting down.
GCTTATGCATTGCTTGCTCATCACATTTTAAAAATGTAATTCTAGAACATATGTATAACTTTGTATACACTCTGTATATAGACCATCCAGTGATTTTTGGGATCAGCGTGTTACCAGTTCGCATATGCTACTTTACGTGACATATTTTAGATTCAGATTATGACCACAGTGTGTTAGGAGTAGTGAGTATGTCAGGCCTGACAAAAGTTGCTGACAGGATAGTGAACCACCAATGGGCCTCTGTGTTACATAGATATATACTGAATTGCAGAGTACATTAATTCCTATAAATAGCGGTTCATTTGCTATTACAGCAAAGAAACATCTGTCAATATTGTATTGGTCACTACATTCATCCAAGTTTCTTCAGTTTACCCCACCTAGCTACTTTTTCCACAAGCACGATTCTTTTCTGCCTTTTCTGATTAACACCTTTGCCAACAGTTCTAGGGCTACCTCAGAGATATTTAATTAATTTTTATTATGAAAAAGGAACTGGAGAGGAGAGTTATGAAATAAGATCTGTGTGTGTGATTATAGATTTCAGAAGAAACACTGCGCTCCAACACTGAAGACGAGGGCCCTTTCCAAGGAATGGAACCCTATCTTGTACGGAGACTTTCCTGCCGCAATATCCAGCTTCCTCCTCTGGCTTTCAGACAATTGGAGCAAGCAGACTGGGATAAAAAGAGTGATTTGGAGACTATACCAAGGCCCACCAGTCTTCCACTAAGGATTCCTCCATTGATTGCCATCACATCTGCAGAGGCCAGCAGGTAAGTGTTGACCTGAAATGTTTCCCATTTTTACTCCTTTACTTTCAATGAGAACTTCCTTTAAAATGGACTCAGAAAATCTTCATAGCTAAAATGTTAGACTCAATACAAAAAAGTAAATGAAGGTAGATTTCCGCCCCCCCTCCCTCCACATAACTCCAAACCAAGAAATGAAAATGATTGCTACAACTGGAGTAAAAATGTCTGTTCTGTAATGTATGGAACCATTTTGGTAGTGCTGGTAGAAAATATGAACAAAATATGATACAATGTTTTCTAAAATTATATGACTGAGACTTAGTCATGCTGTGTATACACCCTTGGTCATGTCAAACAGAAATGTTGGAAAAAAGTGACTCACCATTTGGGATATATTATATTAAGAAAAGAAAGACTGCCAGAAGCTTGGATATCTAGTATTGGTGCAATTTTTGGCTTTAGTATATGTGGAAATATTTCATATGCATACAACTTGAAAACTAAGTCGGAGAATTTTGAGGGGATTAGGTATTTGTTCCTAGGTGTTGATCAATAGATATGTTAGACAGATAGTTGTACGTAATATGTTTTGGCTGTAGTAGTTTGTTGTCCTATTCTTATGGAATTATCTCCTATCTTGTCTGTGACTTCACTCACTCTGTGTGTGGGTGTGTTTTATAGGTAGGGCTGGCAGTGCCACTATTAAGGTTGTGTGACGCTTCCCATTATTGGACCCTGTTTTCAGTTGCTTATAACTTTGCCAAATGTTAGTCATTTGGGATGAAATTTTACATGCCAGATGTCTGCCTCAGGGTGATGATGATGGGTTTTTTTTAAGCTTCAGCCAAAATGATTCGGCCATTTCAGAGAACAAAGTTACAGAAAAATAAGGGTTTTTTTTGCCCATGTTAAAATCATTTTGAGAAACTTTAGTGCTCCCAGGCTCTGTAGCAGGGATTTGAAATATGGAGGGGGTGGAGGTGGCAGGGAGGCCTTTGTATCAGGGATGTGCCTTTTGCTTTTCCTGTGAAAATCCACCCAAATTTAGCCGTTATTAGCCTTTGAAAAGTCTCAGTTTGCACATGATCAGTATAGACTTGCTAGAGCTTTGCAGATAATTCCCTGAATATTGTGTCCAAACCGAACATACTCCTTCCTGGGGCTAAGCAGGATTTTCCCTGGAATTGTAGTTCTGCGCTGCTGAGGTTCAGGCATCAGACTGTTACCAAATCCTCCCTGAGTCTTCTTTTCTCAAGACTAAATATGCCCAGTTTTTTTTTAACCTTTTCTCATAGGTCAGCTTTCTAGCCCTTTTATCATTTTTGTTGTTGTCCTCTGGACTCTCTCTAATTTGTCCACATCTTTCCTGAAGTGTTGCGCCCAAAACTGGACACAGTACTCCAGCTGAGGACTTACCTGCACCAAGTAGAGTGGGACAACTAGCTCCCATGTCTTACATATGACATTCCTGTTAATACACCCCAGAATTATATTAACTTTTTTCACAACTGCATCACATTGCTGACTTATATTCAATTTGTGTTCCACTATAACCCCCAGATTTTCTTCAGCAATAGTACCACCTAGCCAGTTATTCCCCATTTTGGAGTCAAATATTTGATTTTTCCATGGGTGGCACGTGAATTCCCAGTTCAGGGAGGCTAACCCCCTGCCCCGCCTCTTCCACTTGAAGCCCTGCCCCCACTTGGCCTCCTGCCCCCACTCTTGCCCACTGGGGCCAGAGGATCCCGGAGACCCCCACTGCAGCCAGAGGAGCCCTGGCCAAGCAGGCCAAAGCCATCCCGAGCCCCAGCCTGCCTGCCCACTCGAGCTGCCCTGAGACCCTGCCCGCTGACCCAAGCTGCAACCAGACTATCTGCCAGAGCTACCCTGAGCCTCAGCCAGCCAGAGGAACCCAGAGCCCTGGTTGCCCAGATGAGCTCTGAGCCCTGCTGTGGCCCGGCCCTGGGGCTCAGAGCTGCCCATGGATTTTTCTATCCTAAATAGAGTACTTTACATTTGTCTTCATTGAATTTCATATTGTTGGTTTCAGACCAAGTCTCCAACTTGTCAAGGTCATTTGGAATTATAATCTTGTCCTCCAGAGTGCTAGCAACCCCTCTCAGCTTGGTGTCGTCTGCATCTTGTATTCAGTAATATTCACTAAAGATAATTGTTCCTCAAATGGTAAAGAGAGTGTCGTACAATTGGAGAAAAATAATTGTGTGTGATAAGAAGCAATATATGAGACAGAAAGTTCAAATAAAGAAGTAATTATGAATCTCTGGTGAGTGAATTGGTTCCTGTGTTGAATTCAAATATGAAATAGGGAAGGCAGTTTAAAGTCTATTCCAAGTAAATAATAAATAAATGCTGGTTATAATGGATATAGCCATACTCTTTTTAAATGTTTTTCTACCCAGAAGGAGGTGTAGTATATATGAGAGGTAGGGTGTGTGTGTGTGTGTGTGTGTGTGTGTGTGTGTGTGTGTGTGTGTGTGTGTGTGTGTGTGTGTGTAAAAGAATCTCATGTAGGTGTTAGAGAGAACTCCCTATCCTGCCTAGAAAGTCTGTGCCTTTCTGCTCTGTGCCTATTAAAATTAGTTTTGAAATTAGGCAATATAGGATTTATTTGTAAGTAATTTTTTTGCTGTGAGTAATAGAGAAACTGTAAATCCTCAGCCTATTGGGTGAAGCTGCCAGACTGTAAAAACAACACAAACAATTATTATAGTGAACATTTCTTTGGAACTATAAAATCTTTTTCTCACAATTTTTCTTTATCTGAAGTGCGCTTATGCTGCTGCAGAGGAATATTGTTTAGGAAATTATAGCTAACTGTTTTATGCCATTTTGCTGCTTGCCAACTCTATCAAGTAGCTTTGATGTCTCCTGTTCAGAATGTTAGTAATGCCTACCAAAAGTCTACAGAAAGGTATGGATGATATCCAAGCTGCCTGTCTCTGTGAAGTTACCCAAGTACAAGATACCTATTGCTCTTATAGGGACATAGCAGACCTCCCTCACTCTGGTGTGTGAAAAAACTCAAGTACTGTAGGGAATTCTGAAGATTATTACAGGAGATGAGGACTCTTCTCTCGTTGATGAATAGGTGGAGGGGGAAATAATGTACAATTAATATAAATTAATTATAAGAAGGGAAAGTTTCATTATTTAAAACTTTTTTTAAAAAATCCTAAGAGTGGGATTTAGAAATCCTATATGGCTTTCTTAGTAAAGCACTGTGGAAATTATTATGACTCGAGTTGAAGCACCAGCAGTGTGTAAGACTCACAATGAAGACAATCCCTGCTCCGAGGAATCTGTGATATAATGTATAAATTCCATTGTACAGGCTGAGTTCTATTTTCTCCTTAGGAAGTCTAGGGGCCCATTTCTCTTTTCACACCAGTTTTGTATAAGAGCAAATACCATTAAATTTAACAGATCTGTTTCTGATTTGCACCAGTGTAGATGAGAGTGAAATCAGAACTTGAATGTTCATTGCTAAATGATGAAAAATGGAAAGTTGTCCTCTCATTTCTATGAAGTCTTACTACTTAAGATGTAAAATTGTTTTTTCACATTGGCAAACTATTCCTTTTTATTCCTGCTCATTTTCTTTTGCATGTTTTAAGAGTGTTAAATATATCTAGCCTGTTTCGGATCTCACATTAGTGTAAAGCCAGTTAATCAAGGCCATTGTTGAGATAAAAGATTTGTAGGCTTTATATTAATGTTTCACTTCTAGAGCAGGTAGCAGGAACTGCAAAAAGAAGTGCTTGTCAATTGATGGGTTGAGCATGCTGCTGATAGCAACTCAGTTACATTTATTAAATTTAGTGATTGCCAAACGTTCCATATGGCAGATTAAAAGTAGGCAGGCAGCCTCTTTTAATATTTATGAACGTGCTTATTTCTTAGGGTTATATTTCAACAAGAGCAACATATTTAGCTTGCATATATGATTATGAATGTGGTATATATATTGTAAGATGGAATATCAAGAATAGATTTCTGCATGTGAAGAAATCCTTTAACTTCTAGTCTGTTCTCTTCAAATAACAAGTAGAGAGGGTGAAATTTTTCACATAAATAATTACCAAAAAATTTAGTTTCAGATTGACTGAAACTATTTGCACATTGACTTCACCAAATAGTATTGACTGAACAAAAAAAGTCAAAACATTTTGGTAATGTTGAAATGAAACATTTTATTTCAACTCAAAAAAATTCATTTAGACTTTCAGGTATTTGACAAAAACAAAACAATGGATTCACAAAGCAGGGTGAGTTGGGAGTGCCTCCTTTATAAGTAGAGCCCTACCAAATTCACGGCCATGAAAAACACATCACGGACTGTGAAATCTGGTCTTTTGTGTGGTTTTACCCTATACTATATAGATTTTATGGGGGAGACCAGAGTTTCTCTAATTGGGGGTCCTGACCCAAAAGGGAGTTGCAGGGGGGGTCACAAGGTTATTTTAGGGGGGGTCACAGTATTGCCACCCTTACTTCTGCGCTGCCTTCAGAGCTGGCAGCTGGAGAGGGGCAGCTGCTGGCTGGGAGCCCAGCTCTGAAGGCAGAACCCCACTAGCAGCAGTAAAGAAGTAAGGGTGGCAATACCCAGGGCCAGCTCTAGGCACCAGCAAACCAAGCATGTGCTTGGGGCGGCACAATTTCAGGGGCGGCATTCCGGACACCTTTTTTTTTTTTTTTTTTTTTGCTTCAGTAGTTGCGCTCCCAGAGTGTTTTTATTTTATTTATTTTATTTTTGCTTGGGGCGGCAAAAAACCTAGAGCTGGCCCTGGCAATACCACACCATGCCATCCTTACTTCTGCGCCGCTGCTAGTGGCAGCTCTGTCTTCAGAGCTAGGCTCCCAGCCAGCCCCTCTCCAGGTGCCCAGCTCTGAAGGCAGCGCTGCTGCCAGCAACAGTGCAGAAGTAAGGGTAGCAGTATCACCCCCCCACACACACAATAACCTTCCAAACCCCCCACAACTCCTTTCTGGGTCAGAAACCCTACAATTACAGCACCATGAAATTTCAGATTTAAATAGCTGAAATCATGAAATTTACTATTTTTAAAACCCTATGACCGTGAAATTGACCAAAATGGACCCTGAATTTGGTAGACCCCTACTTATGAGTATTAGCCCTGTGACTAGGGAACTTATTTCAGATATTGGAGACCTGGGTTCAATTCCCCCCTCTACATGATGAGCAGAAGAGATTTGAACTTGGGTCTCTCCCATTGGAGGAGAGGACCCTAGTCACTGAACTATGGGATATTCTCAGACAGGTCTTTCTCAGTCTCTCCTGTTAAAGATCATCCACTTTTTATAAATAAATAGTCATTAGAGCAGGGACATAAACTTTGGATCTTTCAACCTACACATTTACCTGAATTGTGGGTTCAACTGTAAAAAGTATGTAAAAAATCATAAGTTGTTACAAGAACCTGTAATAACAAAGGTTGATGGGAAAAGGTACGAAAAGGAGACAGAATAACTGAATTAGCCTAAACAAAAAGCCAAGTTGATATGGTTTAAAGACAGTGATGAAATTATGCTTGTTAAAAACAGTGCTGTGGAGCCCAAAGTTTAATGAGCTAACATTAACATTGGGGGAGGGATAGCTCAGTGGTTTGAGCATTGGCCTGCTAAACCCAGGGTTGTGAGTTCAATCCTTGAGGGGGCCACTTGGGGATCTGGGGCAAAATCAGTACTTGGTCCTGCTAGTGAAGGCAGGGGGCTGGACTTGATGACCTTTCAAGGTCCCTTCCAGCTCTAGGAGATGGGATATCTCCATTAATTCTATTCTAACATGGGTATGTCAGCACTCAGGCCAAGTTAGCAACCAAAATAATAAGGGGATGGGCTATTCCACCCATCATGCCCTCTCTGGGTCTGTAAAAGAAAGAGATTTTTGGTGAACGTACAAAAGAACAAATAGAACAGATGGAACAGACAGACAGCGGCAACAGCTTTACCATCATGGCCCTCACCCTCAATGTTTCCTGGGACCCTAGCCCTTCATCATCCTGATCCTGAGAGTTGTCTTGACCAGAACGAGCCAGCGAGAGAGGGATCCAGATGGCATTGCCACCCTTACTGGCTCCAGCTGAATCCCAAACACCAGCTGGAATGACAGTTATTACCAACTTTGATACCATATAATAGCCTATAAAAGTAGGGGCCTTTTCCCTTCTAAAATTGGTCTTTAACAACAGAAGCAGCAATGATATCTCCAGCCCATCTCAACTCACTTCTCTTTTCTGCCAAAAGGATGGTTATTACCATCTTTGATGCAATTTAAGAGACTGTCAAACAGGGAGGCAGTGGCACCAGAACCAAGGGGGCCAGGTGGCCATAGCTCTCCCACTTTTTGAAAGTGGATGGACCCTGCACCCTTCCCCTCCTTTTCACCCTCAGGCCCCATCCCCTGGCCAGGCCAGTGTGGAGCCCGGCCAGGAAACTCGGACAGTTGTGGGAGCCATGCAGACTCTCCATCTGCTCACAGTGTGTGTGTGTGGGGGGGGGGTTGAGAGCAGCCGCTAGCCTGTGTCCCCACCCCCCAGGCTCTCCACCCGGCCCAGGGCGGGTGGAGGTGGAGGGTTCACAACTCAGTGCCGGCTCACCACAGCTGTCCATGCAGTTCTCCACGACCCTGCTCTGGCCAGGGGGGGCAGGGCGTCGGAGCCGCAGCCCGGCCATGGGAAGAGCTGCACGGGCAGCTGTGGGGAGCGACGGATGTTCCATCTGCTCTGGGTGGGGAGCCCAGGGAGCAGGGACATGGGCTAGGGGTTGCTCTTCTTGGGCCCCCTGCACCATGCGGCTCTTATCATGGCCAGGTTGTGGCTCCGAGGCCCCTCCCCCCTGGCCAGAGTCAGGTGTGGGAGAACCGTGTGGGCAGCTGTGGGGAACCTGGGTCCCTCCACTTGCCCTGGGCGGGAGATCTGGGGGGCGGGGACACGGGCAGGGGGCTGCTTTAGGCCCCACCCACCCCAGGTGGGCAGGGGGCGAGCTCCCCAACCCCACTCTGACTTAAGTTGTTAAAATGAAAGCCTAATTTAATACTTTATATTTCAAATGCTTTAACTGTTTTTCCTTTTTTTCTGTATCTTTAATAAAAGTTGAAAAAGATTTATAATGACATGTTTGCCATGGTGCTAAGCAGGCTGAGGTCTTTGTACACCAAACCCCATATCTTGTTTAACACTATATCATGTTGGACTGTGATTCGGTTATGTTAATGTCTTTGGCCTGCTTATTTTATCTCAGTACAACAGTTCCCCCATATTCTGGATGAGTACCCTAAACCCTCTGGGCTGTAGAGTCATTTTCTCTCTTGCACTGGCCCAATGGCTATTTATTGTCATCATGAATTACTATGAATTGCCACTATAAATAACAATGAATGATGATTGGTCCAGGGAAAGGACACTTGAAATGGTCTAGTCTGAATAAACCAATTTGATAGGTTAGTCTGACTAAAAGGCTTCTTGAAATACGATCCAAGAATTTTCAGCCACCCATCCGTGCAGATACTATTGTATATTCCTGTTTCCCGTCCCATCCACAAGCAACATCCATCTGATTACATCATCTCCAACAGATAGATGAGGTGACCAGCTACCTCAAGAATATCTCAATATTAGTTTCAAAGGATGAAGTGCAGCAGCAATCTCCCCATCACACAGAAACCCACCTCCAGATGTTACAGTACCTCCAGGAATGCATCTGAGCCTGGGGAATAGGAGTCCTTAGATTGCTCCTAAAGCCTGACTTTTGCATGACAATGAGGCCAGCTGTCTCAATTTGCAACATTTTTATTATAATGCTTCTGCCCTCTTAATATACAATGTGATTGATGTAATCTGATGTGAAATGTCACATTAGTGAGATACCAATTCCATAAATGGAAAAGCCTAAATGCATTTGGAGACTGCATTTAAAAAGATATTTGGTAACAAAAAATCTTTGGTATTTTGGGGAAAGGATGTTGTTACACAGGCTTCTAACTACATGCTAGCAAGTTTCATGACATTTCACCTGTGTTCCCAATTAAGTGAGCATGTTTCATATGATCAGTTTGACAAGCCCTTTTGTTACCCTAAAAACTAGGACGTTGTTACATCCGAGCCAAGGATTAATCCTACTGTTAGTTCCAACAAATCCATTGAAACTAAACTTTATATAGGGGTTCACACAGAAATAAGACCAAGGTACAAACTGCAGAATGTAGCTCTTGTAACTGAGTTGTAACACAACATACATTAACCTAAACTTGGAAGAAATCACATAACTCTTAGACCTCCTAAGAAGTTTTAAATGATATACTTCTCTGATAACTTTCGACTTGGTACATTTTGTTATGAACCCATAAAGAGGCCTGTTTCCATAGGCTGTTTTGCTAAGATACTTGCATTTTTCTGGCAAATGTGAGTCTGTTTTCCAGCAAAGGTTCTATTTTAGAGTGAAAACGAGTCTCGTGTCCTTGCATGAAATATAGGCCAACATTTGCATTTTCACTTAAATAACTATTTCAGTATAATTGCAAGTAGAGCAAAATTGGGAGATGGATTCTCAGAAACATGCAAATAAAAATGACAGTTTTCACTGCAAAATTCTGAAAATACAAACTTCTGAATTTCACACAGCTGTACTCTGTGTATGCTCAAATTGCATTTCCTGTTATTATTTACTGCTTTCTGTGTTGTTCATACACTACTCCTCAGGCCTGAATGTTGTTATACTATGTAAGGTTTATTTTAAATTGCTCTAATATTGTTTAAATATATAACCAAGTAAAAAGATTTAAAAAAAAATATTGGTGGCATTAAAGACTGTTGTGGTGACAGTTACGGTGGTTTATACCATAGTAAACTTTTGGAATAGTTTAAGCTCCATGAAGCTCCATCTTTCCCATGCATCTGCTCCAGTTTAGCTAGTTGTTCAAAGATGATGATAATGGAAAAATATTGTAGATTAGATAAGCAATGTCCTATTTAAATCTTTAAGGGTTGATCCAAAGTCCATTAAAGTCAATTAAAGTCTTTCTTCTGACTTCTGTGGGAAGGGATAGCTCAGTGGTTTGAGCACTGGCCTGCTAAACCCAGGATTCTGAGTTCAATTCTTGAGGGGGCAATTTGGGGCAAAAATTTGCCTGGGGATTGGTCCGGCTTTGAGCAGGGGGTTGGACTAGGTGACCTCCTGAGGTCCCTTCCAACCCTGATAGTCTATGATGGATATGTCCATAAATTATTTTAAAGTTGTCCCTACTTCCCTCTCCCCTCTTTGAGATGCAGTAGTTTGGTCATAATTTTCAACTGTTTTGCTAGGTGCAAAATGTCTATGAAACATGGCTAATTTTTCCTCATTTTTGAGAGGAATTATTTGGAGAATTAAGATCGATACTCTAATTGTACAGACTGAGAGCACTAACTTCTAACACGGTAAATCCTGGTGTCTGTCTCTGGATCTCCCACTCTTGTCCCTCCTACAATAAGACATTAAGGGCCAGATTTTTTTTCTTTACTCAAAAGATTAGTTGTATTTTACTCTGCAAGTAGTAAGGTACTACTCATTATGAATAAAGATGGCAAAATCTGGCCCTAAATAACTTATTACTCATGGAAAGGATTTCAAAGAATAATGGAGAAAGCTCTAGCTTTTATTATAAAATTGCCACAATCATTTTACTGTCCAGTAAACTCATATTGGAAGTTGTAACTGTTCCAGGTTATTGTTTTAAGAGCTTGAGCATTGCCAGGGATGATGAAAATAGGAAAATTGGACCATAACAGAGCAGCATGCACTGGAAATGAATCCTGGGAGAAAGCTACTCTTCAGACGTATAATTTTGCAGCTCAGCAGGGTAGTTTATGCACTGAAAATAAGTGGGAACTACAGTGTTGAAAGAGAGGGGAAAGAAAAGTTTCAGTTTGATTCATTTTCAGACTCAAAATGCTGTTCTTTGGGCCCCCAAGCCTCAGCTGTCTCTAACAGCTTCACAAAGGTTTAGGTTGCTTTCAGCAGAAGCAGCTGTGCACTGACTCACCTGCCAGTAAGAAGAATGAACAGTAACACAATAATTCTTAGCATTTGTAGAGCATATGTCTCTTTTTTTTTTAAATGTAGTAAACACATTAACTAATTCTCATGTCACCTCTCTGAGGTAGATAAATAGCCATGCATCATTATCCCCATTGCACAGAGGTGAAGTGACTTGCCCAAGGCCACGGACAGAATCAGTGGCAAAACTGGAAATGGAATTCAAGAGCTCCTGGCTCTTAACCCCTTTCTTAGATCATACTGCCTGTCAGAAAGTTGTTTGTGGAGACTGGAAAGAAATTGACAGATATCTTGAGACTCTTGCATCCTTAGCCAATAAGTTTAGTAAGTCAAAAAGAGGTTAGTGAATGTTCTAGTCTGGATTTACATTGTATTGACTCTTGATCTCATTTAATCCTAGAGGATAGCAGATTGTTAGAAGCAAAAGAAATGGCAAAGTATTAGATTCTACTACAGAAATGTCACGATCTAATCTGCACTTTCAAGATGAGTTCTCCCTTCCTGTGACCAGCACTAGTCTCCAGTGTAGTTACCTATGCTCTGGTCTCACTTTGGATGGCAACTTAAAAATCGTTAATGGTTTTATTGCTCGAAGCAGTCCTTATATGAACCAAATATTGGATAGACTTTAGTAAACTGTGGAGGCGAAAGGTTCATAGCAGAATACCTGGATTCTAGGCTTCTCTGATAGTTAGTGAAAGCATTCCCCTCGCATTCCCCTCCCCCCCCTCCCCCAAGGATTACTGAAACGTTTGCATTTTGCTGTTAAGCAGAGGACTGTGGTTTAGATTTGGCACACTGCTGGCCTAAACGGCTACTGGATCCTGATCCATTTTTGGTCACCTGTAACTCCTTTTTAAAATTTGGAATTTTAAAAACAGCATTATTGTAGATTACAATTTTATTTGACAGCTGTAGAATTTATTTTGACTTGGATTATATTCTTCCATTAATGAAGAGATCATCACTTGTTAGTACCAAAGCTCTTGAAGGACATTGTGTAGACTGGAAACATGTATTGCCATAATCTGCTCATTTGTGGTTTGGGGAGATAGTGTCTGTGTGTACATGTATTTTCTAGAAAAGGGAATATCTGCAAATAGCACTTCAAAAGAGGAACATGTTGCTTAATATATATAACTGATAGTTTGTTTGGAATTTATGTGGTAAAATATTTTCATTTTTGGTTATTATGTCTTTGATATATCTCATCAAAATATGGGATTTCTTCGTCTGACTAGTCTCAATTTAATTTCTATCGTACTTGTGTTTTCATGCTGTTTGGTTCTGTTGTTCAGGAAGTAGCAGGTGGGATAGTGTCCCCGTTTCATAGCTGCTTTTAGTTATATGTGGGGGTTTGTTTCATGAACAAGTGATCTCTTTAAATCGCTCTTTCTCGCAGTTCTCCCAGCAAGTCTATTTTCTTTTTCTTTCAAGGACTGAGTATTATATGGTCTTTAATTTCCCATCCAAATGCCTACTTAGATGATTGGTGACACCTGGGATGTAAGGCTACAGGGGCTTACTTCACAATGAAGGAGACAAGAAAGTAAAAGGTAGCTTTCTATAACCTAAATAATAATTGCTGTGGGTCAGATCCCTGGTGATGGAAGGAAAAAATTAGTTGAGATCAAGTTCATTTTCTGCACAAAGAGAGGAGCAGAGATGATGTACCAGGTCTAAAAAATTGATACCTTTCAGGCATAGTCTGTGTTTGAGCACAGTTTTTTAACTTAGTTAGGAAATGAACCAGCCAATCTGGGGCTTGATTGTTGCCATAGTTATCTCCGCAGAAGGGGGGTTCAGCCAGGACAAAGGCACCATTGCCTCTAGCCTTGCAGCTCACACATGGACATTTGCAATGGACGGGGATTTACAAAAAGGGGAGCAGTTAGAGGCAGGGCAGGAGTATAATCCCATTCCTCTACCTCCCAGGGAATCTGCACAAAATCTAAAACAGTCTAAGGCTCTGTTAACTTTCCTGTGGACTGCCAATGTATTATGGAACCACACTTAAATAACAGGGATTCTGGGCAATCCCTAGTGGAGTACAGAAGAGTGGTCATGAAACTGGCATATAAACACAGGACATCTTTGTAGATAATCCTATAGCCCTTGTAAGGAGGTGGCAAACCCTGCCCATCCCTATTAAAGAATTTGGAGGAAACTCTTGGAAGAGACCCTCACAGAGTTTGTATTCTCCTAGCATCCCTATTATATATGTTTTTCATGGGAGGAGGATCATCAGAGTAGAATCTCAGCAAAGGAGTTTTTCTAGCTGTCAAGGAAACTTCTTGCTTATGGCCTCTCATTTATAATGTTAGGTCACTGTTCAGGTGTAAGGATACTTTATTACAGCGTGACTGCTAATCAACCCAGTTATGGAGATTATTATTCCTCCTCCATTGTATAAGTATAATAGGGGCATTGCCGGCAGATCGAGGGACGTGATCATTCCCCTCTATTCAGCATTGGTGAGGACTCATCTGGAGTATTGTGTCCAGTTTTGGGCACCACACTACAAGAAGGATGTTGAAAAATTGGAAAGAGTCCAGCGGAGGGCAACAAAAATTATTAGGGGGCTGGTGCACATGACTTATGAGGAGAGGCTGAGGGAACTGGGTTTGTTTATTCTGCAGAAGAGAAGAATGAGGGGGGATTTGATAACTGCTTTCAACTACCTGAAAGGAGGTTCCAAAGAGGATGGATCTAGACTGTTCTCAGTGGTAGCAGATGACAGAACCAGGAGTAATGGTCTCAAGTTGCTGTGGGGGAGGTTTAGGTTGGATATTAGGAAAACTTTTTCACTAGGAGGGTAGTGAAGAACTGGAATGGGTTACCTAGGGTGGTGGTGGAATCTCCTTCCTTAGAGGTTTTTAAGGTAAGGCTTGACAAAGCCCTGGCTGGGATGATTTAGTTGGGGATTGGTCCTGCTTTGAGCAGGGGGTTGGACTAGATGACCTCCTGAGGTCCCTTCCAACCCTGATATTCTATGATTCTATCAGCCTTGTACTTTAGGTCATGCTGCTGTAGCTGGGGACAAACCATATTTAAACCCAGCCTTTTCATAGTTTAGATGGGCCCGTATATTCCTGGCTGAAGTGTAAACCTTCTCTCCCCCAGCATTTTCATACTCTTAAGACTGAGTCCTGTAAAAGGAAAACCCTGACCATGACAAATACTATTTTTATTTTAATATGGTGATATGTGGCCTTTCTGCGAGTCTGTTGGTAGAAGATTTGGGGTAAGATTATATGAAGTGCAGCACAGCATTCTCAGCCTTGGGAAAGGAAGAGCTATGGTGTCTTTTGCTTTTAGCTGAAAAGTGGTTAAATGTGGGCTGCTGTAGTGGCTGGCGAGGGTTCTGGTGTAACTGAGGCTATGGCTAAAATAGAGAGCTTACAACGGTGTAGCTGCATAGGTGCAGCTTCACTGCTGTAAGCTCTCTAGTGTAGCCACTCTAAACTGACAGGAGAGAGCCTTAGAGAGCCCTGGGAGTCTATATGATATGCCGGCCTCCCTGGGTTGCCCATATATTTATGCCTGTATCTGTAATTTTCACTCCATGCATCTGAAGAAGTGGGATTTTTACCCATGAAAGCTTATGCCCAAATAAATCTGATAGTCTTTAAGGTGCCACCGGGCTCCTTGTTGTTTTTTTCAGGAATCTCTGTAGCACTCTGCACTTGCCCCTGCCCCAGCATCCTGACAGTGCTTGTGAGAGTGTCCTCAGGTTCAGGAAGTAGCCTTAGGACTTACTGTGCGGTATCTATGCCAGGGCAATCCTTTCCAGTTGTAACCAAGGCTTTTGGGATCACTTTGCACTGCTCTAGCCTTCTAGCCAGCATAAAGCAGCCAGAGCAGGGAGAGGCTCTCACATTTACGTTTTATTTGTATTCCTTTTGGGAATGTTAAAATGACAAGCCCTTCTTTACAAGGTTTATTCTGTTAACATATTTGTATGGTCTCGGCTTTGGCCAGTTGCCCATACACAATGTCTGATTAATTGAAAATGCAATATAAAAAAGAATTGTTAAACCAAAGGATCTCACAATTTGCACCCCAATGTATTTTGTCACATTAATGCCAATTTAATGCTGACAAAAGAAATCAGAAATCCTATCTAGCCGTAAGCATGCACAATGTTTATCTCTTACAAAGATTTTTTTATTTTGGAAAATGCCTGTTCACATTAGCCTTTCTTTTGCACTCTTCCTGATTTAAATGTAAATCATCCCTACCGATGCAGTTTACAAGTTTAAACCAAAAAATCTACTTGAGTGACACAGGCCTATAAACCTGAGGGAGAGAGTGGGGGATCACTTACAATACTAAAATTAGTTTTGGATGTGACTGAAAATAGTTTTTAAGCATCTGCTATTACTGCTAAAGTTTAGTCACTTTCATCCAATGCCACTCAAAGTAGAGAATAGTTTGAATCAATTAATATTCCAACAAGTTTCAACTAGAAAGTCTTCAATTCTTTCTAGTATGCCCTTCTATACCATGCTTGCAGGACATACAATATATTTCAGTATGTAATAGTATTGGCCATAACTTCAATCTATTAATTTAACTATCATAGCGAGAATATTATATTTTACATTTTATTATAGGAGGAGTTGGTAGTGACCCCTATATTTAAGTTGCCTAGCAACTTAAAAGTTCTCTAACACCTCCATTGTTTGCAACAAGCCTTTGAAATTAATCAGGGATAAAGCCCTGGATCCAGAAAAGTACCTTTTCTTCATAGCATGAAGTTAGGTTCTGGTTTATAAAATACTTTCAAAAACTGTCATTTCCCTTCTATTGCTTGCCTTGTCAGCAAAATTTTGGCAGCATGCCAAAATAATAAATGAGCACAAACATTCTAATCTAAGGCTGGGTTCACACTACCACCACCAAAGCAGCAGCACCTTGTGCATTGGAAGCAGGCAGTCCAACTATTACTGGAGTAGCTTTAGTAGATGGCGGGAGAGTCAGGGAGCTAGACCGGACTCCCCGACTTGGATCTAATACATGGTCCCAGTGGCCCACGAGTACACTACAGTATGTGGAGCAGAAGCCTTATACCCTCTGTGGGAGGGAAAAGAGAAAGATCTGAGTAGGCCTCATACAGACCACCCCAGTGTCCCATTCTCCCTCTTGGATAAAAGCTTTCTCCTAGCTACTATATTTAGTCCAGTAGGTCAAGTGGTAGCAGACTGTGCTTTAGTGCTTAAGATTTAGGGTTCAAACCCTGCTGATGATTCATGATGGGAGATTGTTACAGGTGTACATAATAGAATTTATTTTTGCTTTTGAAAAATACCTAGGAAACTATATAAAAGACCATTATTTAGATTGCAAAGTTGACCTCTGAAAGATAAGCAATTAGGTTGCCCAAGCAACTTGAATTCTGTCCTTCTTGTGAATATGCATTGTGAGTAATAACATGATCACAAACTGGTTTTCTTCATATGATCCTTTCCTCATTTAGTGCACAGGATGGATGCTGCTCAAGAAATGAATCTGAGCAATGTAGTAAATGAAGCTGTTGTCTTTAGGATCCCTGCATTCCTTGCTCTAGACGATGGAATTAAACGGGGACTTGTGGGAAGAGAAAGGGTGCTCGGTGGTTAAGACAGGTTAATGCCATGGAGGAGAATAATTCTCTTTTCCTGCCTTTGCCACAGACTTGCTTTTTGATGCTGAGCAAGTCACTGAAACCAAATTTTTGGCAGGTGGCCACTACTTTTGTGTTCCTCATTTTCTGGGTGCCTAACCTGAGACACCTGGAGCCTGATTGCAGAAGTTCTGAGCACTCACAGCTGCAGTCAACAGGAGTTATGGATGCTCAGCATCTCTGGAAGTAAAGCAGTGTGATCTTGAGCATAGAATTTGGAGTTGAAAGGTTTTGAGTTGTAGTCTTAACTCCGTTTCCAGTTCCAGTTGTGTGGCCTTAGGCAAGTCTCATTTCCCCATTTTAAAATGGGGATAAATAATGCTTTTTTATCTCTGAGTGGATTGATAAGTATGCTGATGAGCCCCCTAGACAAGGCCCTGAGGAAAAGAATAATCCTGTATTCATTGCAATCTTTGAATAGTGTGCGGTAAATAAGACAAACATTGAATGGGGTGGATAAAATGAAATACTAAACAGCTTCCTTGTTGCCTGGGCACTGAATGAGACAGCAGTTCTATGGAAAAAAATAAATATATGAGCATGTAATGAAAGAGTGTATTATAATATATATGCACTAGGAGGCAGAATTACGGTTGCAACCTAAATGTTGTCATTTCCTAACTTTTCAGTGCATGATTTTGTATACTAAAGTAATGTTATGTATATAACGCCTTTTCATCCAGAGTATCATGCGTAGGGGTATGTCTACACTACGAAATTAGGTTGATTTAATAGAAAGTTCTGTTTGTTTCTCCTTGATGAAAACCCACCCCCTTAGTTCACTCTACTTCCCTGTAAGCCAACCGCCTTCCCCTCCCCCCTTTGATCTCCACTTGCAGAGGCAATAAAGTCATTGTTGTTTCAAATTCATGCATTCTTTATTAATTTGTCACACAAATGGGAGGATAACTGCCAAGGTAGCCCGGGAGGAGGGGTGGGGGAGGAGGGAAGCACAGGGGTGGGGTAGTTGTAGGGCCACCCCCTAGAATTGCAAGCAGCTCATCAGAGAAGCAGCATGTCTGGGGCTCTGACCCGGAGTGGCCGTTTGCCTCTCTGGTTCTTTGGAAGGCTTGCCTGAGCTCCTTAAATTTCACGCTGCACTGCTGCGGGTCCCTGTTATAACCTCTGTCCTTCATGCAAAATCTCCTTGGAGATTTTTTCAAATATTCCTGCATTTCGTCTTTTGGAACAGAGTTCGGATAGCACGGATTCATCTCCCCATACAGCGATCAGATGCAGAACCTCCCATTCGGTCCGTCCGAGAGCTCATTCAGAAGTTCGCGGGGCTTTTCCTATCTACCTAGCCAGTGCATCTGAGTTGAGAGCGCTGTCCAGAGCGGTCACAATGGAGCACTCTGGGATAGGTCCCGGAGGCCAATACCGTCGAATTGCATCCACACTACCCCAAATTCAACCCAGCAGGGTCGATTTCAGTGCTAATCCCCTTGTCAGGGAGGAGTACAGAAATTGATTTTAGGAGCCCTTTAAAATGACAAAAATGGCTTTGTCGTGTGGACGGGTGCAGGGTTAAATCGATCTAAAGCTGTTAAATTCGACCTAAACTCGTAGTGTAGACCAGGGCTAAGTGTAACAAACTTAAGGGCTGAGTATGCTGCACATTTAGCAATGGTAGTGCAACACTGCAGTATTCTTCAAGGGTCCAATGTGGCAAACGTATGCCAATATGTAGTCCTTGTTAGTATTATCTACACTAGACTTTTGTCCTTAAAATTTCCCAACAACTGCTACCATTGGTGCAGTTTCACTAGTGGTGGGAGCTGTTTTAACAGTGTTTTAACAAATCTGTTGTCCAGACCTGCTTTGAGCCTGGTTAGATGATGCAGCAATTAAAATACCAGCAGTGAGTCTATGCTAGTGTTCCTACTGTTGCTAACACTGGTGATAGCACCAGCAGGACATTTTAAGAAAACAGTCTAGTATAGATTTAAATACAAATATGTGTACATAAATAAGTGTAATCAGAATCAACCTAGTTTGTGAAAATGATAATTTGGCTGCAGCTGGGAGGATTTTTCAAGACAGGGACTATAGATATCTCCAGATCTTTGTGGCTTCTTTTCTAAAGGTCCCTGCACCTTTGGCTGTAGATGGTGCTGAGTATAAGTTGGGTCCTTCCAGCTTCCTCTCCATAGCAGACTCAATGGAACCCACCCAGGATATCAGATCTGGAGGCTTTTCTTTCTCATCCCTCCACATGGGAAGCAGCAGCAAAAGCTCCCTGACATGATCACCACCACCCTTCAGCAACCTAACTTCACTCTCCCGGTCCACTATACTTCACACACACTCTTCTCAGAGGGAGGAAGAAAGTAGAAAGAAGAAAGAGACCGTCCTTGCCACCTAAGAGCTTACAGTCTACATAGGCAAGACAGACAAAAAGTGGGAAAGGAAGAAGAGACTCAGAGAGGTGAAGTGATTTGCCAAAGGTCACACGGCAGGTCAGGAACAGAATTAGGAATAGAACCGAGGTGCTTGGAGTCCTAGTCCAATGCCCTGTCCACTATAGCATGCTGTTACTCTTGTCATCTTTCTCTTGCTCAACACGTATGTAAGGCCATTAGGGATGGGTGTCAGCAGCATACTCAAGATCCTTTAACTTTTGCTTCCTTGGTAACTCTCCGAGGATATGTCCACAGGGGCCGGGAGGCACATTCCCAGCTGCAGTGTAGGCAGAATTGTGCTAGCTCGTCTTGACACAGCACACTAAAAATAGCAGTGTTGACATTGTGGCTTTGTGGGAAGCAGCTCGGGCACTCAAGCCCAGCTGACCTGCTGGCTCTGCTCTTGGGTGGCTACCCCAAGTTTCCACCAGAGCTGCAACATCCAGACTAGTTTTAGCACGCTAACTTGAGCCCTTCTAGTGTAAACCTGTCAATCCAGACTGGGAGGTTTGCTCCCAGCTGCAGTGTAGACATATCCTAGGAAAGTTACCAAGGAAGCAAAAGTTAAAATGTCTTGAATATGCTCCTGATACCCAGTTGTATATTTATCTCCTCCAGCAGGTTAGCTTAGTCAAGTATCTTTTTCCACACTCTGCCAGAGATGAGGTATGATCTGGATGAGGCTCAATCCAGATAAAACAAAGATAATATTGGTGTGCTGGGCAAGGTAAGATGTGGCAGAAAGTTCTATATAAGTTTCCTGGGAGTCCGTTCAGATTTCAAAAACCTTTGACTTTTTAAATTTAATGTATGGGTAGGAGATTGTGGTATGTTCCACTTGAGACTACACTTCAAATCTACTTGGAAAATAAAAATAGTACAGAATACAGCAGCCTGCTTGTTAAGTAGAATATCCCATTGTGAGCATATTACCCCAGTGCTCCATGATCTTCACTGGTTGCATATGGACTTCTGGGTGAAGTTTAAGCTGTTAGTATTGCTCTATAAAACCCTAAACAGCCTGAAAGCTGCCTATGTGAGTTGAGGTATATAGGTACAAAAAAAGAGAGGGCTGCTGGCAGGGCATTCTCCATGAAGACCCTTTTCCTTTCCCTCCACACCTCAATCTGAAATAGCCTGAATCTGTTGACCCTCATGGCATGTTGCAGGCTGCCTTGACAGGGACAGCTGCTATAAGTAAAGCTACATCTATTCCTAAATGTTTGCAGGATTAGCAGGGGCGGCTCCAGGCACCAGCGCAGCAAGCGCGTGCCTGGGGCGGCAAGCCGTGGGGGGCGGCCTGCCGGGCGGCAGTCAGGCTGCCTTCGGTGGCATGCCTGCAGGAGGTCCGCCGGTCCCGCAGCTTCAGCGGCGGGTACGCCGAATCCGCGTTACCAGCAGACCTCCCACAGGCATGCCACCGAATCCATGTTACCAAGTGGACTGCCTGCATAGAGCTGCCCCTGAGGATTAGGATCTTATTTTTCACACCTGGCTGCCTCTTGTATTGCTTATGTAATACAATTTCTTATAATGTCAACAATTCTGTTTAATTTAAAAAGTACGAGCAATATGATGGATAATTTTGGATGTCACACCAGCAAGAATATATAATTATTAATTTGCCTATATATAGTGTTAACTGAATTTATCACAGATGGTTTCTTTACTTGCAGCATTCTGCAGCGTTGACCTTCAACAAATCTTTAGGTGACCTTGAGATAGCATTTTCTTCAAATACAATAACTCAACTCATCTTTAAATATTAAATAGTACTTACCTGAAAGCTCACTGTAAAGATAAACATAGATGGTGCATTCCTCCTTAACCTAAATATTAAAATACACACTCCCATTTTCTTGCTTTTCATATTTTCCTGTTATGTAGGCAACTGGGCTGAGTGGATACAATTTAGAGCTAAAAATTGAGCTTATTATATCTTTTGAACATGTTTCCATTAGTATTTTAAATGACTTCCAAATGTTAGTTAATGCAGAATTCCAAGCTCACTGAAGAATATGTTAAGAAACATTAAGGGATACTATCTAAATAGTGTACAATATCATTTCCAAGTTTAGAAAGTATATTTTAATTGCCAATTCAGTCAATGCTCTTTTTAACTTTTTTTGCATGCAAAAATACATGTTAAGTTCAAAATTAGAATTGGTTGAAAATTTTCCAATAGCACATTTTTCTGTCAGAAAATACTTTCAGCAAAATTGAAACATTCTGTGGAAATTTGTTGGTTTTGGTGCAATTGTGTTTTGAAAAAATTTGAAATTACATGTTTTGATAAGTTTGAAATGAATTGGAACATGATGTTTGATTTTTTGTTTGTTTTAAAACAACTTTTTGTTTTGAAATTGTTATGAATTATGATATATAAAAAGTAAATTAGAAGGATGTGTTTTGATTTTAATCAAATTAGAATCTTTAGATTGACCAGAAATTTTATTTTTCCAGTACTATAATTTCACAGGAAATTTTCATATATTTTGTTTGTGTTCTGAATCAGAACAAAAACAGATTTCAAAATCATGGAATTTCATGCCAAAAGTAAATTTTGGTACCTTCACAACTATCCAAAATGATGTTCTAAAGAAATCAAGTACAGTAAATATTTTTCAAATCCACATTTTGCATTATATAGATTTTGTAAGTATAGCTATTAAATACACTCATTTGCCTATGTAATTTTCATTTGCTGCGTCTACTCTGCATCCCCAGACATTCCCTGGGCATCCTCCAGTTAGACATGTAGCTCAAAACTGCTTACAGCTTATGTTAAAGGATCTGGTTGTTAAGATCAACAACTTGATGTGTGTAATGAACACTTCTTTCTCCCCTCGCCCCCATAGTGAGTTCAGACAATAGGTCTCTGGGAAGCAGAGCCATTCAAACAGGCAGAATAATTAGATACATCAGTCATTTGTGTGCTGTTTAAATAGAGTAATCCTTCTAAATAAAAACCTATCTATACAAAGAGAAAAATAGAAAATGGAACAAGGAGCAGTTAGCTTCACTACAAAAATACCTAAGCAGATTATTAAAATCTTGATTATCACAAAAGAAATGTTGAGGAATAGAAAGGCTATAACAATGGCTTATTCAGATATAGAAATCATTGTTCCTGCACCCTTTCCCCAAATAGCTTATTCTCCTGAGCTGTTTTTCATGAGGTACATGCCTTGTGCTTTTGCGTGGAAATAGCTGACTTACCATCCCATGTGTTTTGGGGTGAGCATCTGTTTTCATCTCCAGGTGGTGGAGTGCCTTGGCACCAACCAAGATTAGGGTCTCATTGAGCTAGGCAGTGGTAGAAAGTCCCTGCCCTGAAGAGCTTACACTCTAAACATACAAAGAAGACAGAGGGCAGGGTACAGGCATAGAACATACAAATAAGAACATCTAACCTCCTGTCCTCTGCACCCTTGCCACTCCATATGCTAACACAGGATGTAGTCCTGCTAGTCCTTACTCATGCAAGTGGTCTTATTGATTAAATTGGAACTACACTCATTAATAAGAGCTAGCAGTCTTAGACCTGTATACCTTGACTATTTATTCTTGGTTGGGATGTCAAATATTTCCTGCATTATTATAAATGTCTTTAACAATGTATTTTTAAAGGAAATGGAATAAAATTTAATTGGATTTAGTCTATAACTCTAGTCTGGGGATATCCCCAATATTAACCCATTCAACCAGTAACATTTACATAGAATCATAGAAGATTAGGGTTGGAAGAGACCTCAGGAGGTCATCTTGTCCAACCCCAACTAAATTATCACAGCCTGGGCTTTGTCAAGCCGGGCCTTAAAAACCTCTAAGGATGGAAATTCCACCACCTCCCTAGGTTACCCATTCCAGTGCTTCACCACCCTCCTAGTGAAATAGTATTTCCTAATATCCAGCCTAGACTTCCCCCACTGCAACTTGAGACTGTTGCTCCTTGTTCTATCATCTGCCACCACTGAGAACAGCCAAGCTCCATCCTTTTTGGACCTCCCCTTCTGGTAGTTGAAGGCTGCTATCAAATCCTCCCTCACTCTTCTCTTCGGCAGACTAAATAAGCCCAGTTCCCTCAGCCTCTCCCCATAAGTCATATGCCCCAGCCCCCTAATCATTTTTGTTGCCCTCTGTTGGACTCTCTCCAATGTATCCACATCCTTTCTGTAGTGGGGGACCCAAAACTGGTCGCAGTACTCCAAATGTGGCCCCACCAGTGCAGAATAGAGGGGAATAATCACTTCCCTCAAACTCGTTCCATTGCACTATATTATACATTGTAAAGTTGAAACATGCTACAAATAAAGAAGCAAAAATGATGAGGTGATGCTGTCATGAATCACTTAAAATTCATATATAGCTCTTGAGTGTTCCTTTGATCATTGGGTTGTCCTTCATATTTTTGTTCCTCACTATTAGGATGTTTCTGAAATATCAAGTAGATAGTTTGTATGAGTAAAACCATGAATTAACATAAAGTTAAGTATTATTATAAAACCTCTAAAATAAGCCAAAGATAAGCTTAGATAATGTCAACCTTGACCTTTTACAAGATCCAAATAGTAAATTATTTAAAAAATAATCTTAAAACAATTTTTTTCCCTAAATGTTGTACTACTTAACAATGAAGACTAGACAGAAGGCCCTGATTTTCAGAAGTGCTGAGGATCCACAGCTCTAGTTGAGGTCAACAGGAGGAGCTGCAGTGCTCAGCACCTCTAAAAATGATGTTAAAAAAAAATGTCCATGGAGCTGTGTGAAACTTTAGCATTGAAACCCAACACCAGGTGGAATGAGTTTGGGTTTGAGTGTGTGTCATTAACTCTGTTCAGGCTGGACAAACAGTCTCCCTTCACCCCAGTGAGACTGCACCTCCCACTCCTCTTACCCACCTTTTGACACTTTTTGTATTGCGAAAAAGGCCTTAGTTCTAGATTCCTCTGCAAAATATTCAGTGGCACAACATCAGCCTGAATCTCTATCTCATAATCATTTCAAGTGGCCTGGTGGCCTGCTCCCCAATCAGCTGCCTTCTGAGAGGCAAGTAAGTGTGCACCTGCCACTGGATGGTAACGCTACTTACCCCCAATTCTGCACCAGCTGGGTAGGGAACAGTCTTGTTTCCTAATATCTCCTTCAGTAAGACAACAGGGCCAGGGAAGAACTTGTTGACAGACACTCATGTCACTTAGCTAGAAGAATTAGAGGGAAGCAGCTCACAACCCAATTCCTGTTTCCAACAACTTGGTGCCATGCAAATTCTAAAGTCAGTCCTCTGATTACTGTGAGAAGAGGAAAGAACCCCCACCCCTCAAGACCACCAAAAGTTACTCCCCCACACACTCATTTGTTCTTCAGAAATGTTTCTAGTCTACTATATTGGGCACAAAATCCTTGTTTCACCACCCATATCTTGTTCCAGTTGTTTATTTGTGCTAACATTTATTATTATTTATACATGTGTATGGCATTTTACAAACAAAAGACAGTCCCCCAAAAGCTGGATCTCAAGCAGTTTCTTGCTTTGCTTGTGCAGAGACCTTTCAAACAAAGTTAAGCCATAACTTGGTAAGTGATGATAAATACTGGGAGGAAGGGAGGAGGAAAATATTGGCAATAATATTAAGCAGGTTTTTTTGGTTAGGTATTCACCTGTTGTGAAATCCCATTTTTTAATTTTTTGTTACAGCCAAAGCAAAATACATTCTATCTTCTATTTAAACTTCAGTTCTTCTATGCTTAACCTAGAGTACACAGTACATCAGGGCAGTGATGTCGTATAGGGATTTGTGGGTAGGATTAGGAATAGAATCTCAGCTGCAACAACCAATAAAAGGACACCAGTGGTCGACTGAGAGCTATGATAGCTAACTCAGATATTTGTATTAGAGTTTGCTCTTGCTACTGGATATATTGTGAAGCTAATCATACAACAAATGCTTGCTGTTTTGGGTTGATTTAGGAACTCCATTAACCTAGCCAGTCTAGCAACAATACCGAAGATACTCCTTTCCTCCAACAAATATTACTATGGTCTATTATGCACCCAGAAACCAGTTCTTTTTTCTGACTAAGGGCCCAATCCTACAATATTCCATTTGAGATGGGAATTTTGCTTATGTAAAGACCGAAGGATCAAGGTTTAAGATTAAAAGTCTCCAGTTCATGGCATGATTTGTGCAGTTCTGAGGATAAAGATCAAAATAACTTAATGAGCTATCTTTTGGGGTGAGGTGAGAATCCAAATTCAAATGTCATCTTTCATTTCTGGCCAACTGGGTCTCGGAAACTGGGAGAAATGAATGTCTTCTGTTGCCTAACAATGATCCTTCTATGTGAATAGTCTTGAAGGCTTCATATGGCTCCATGCTGAGCCCTGCTTCCTGGCAAGACAAGCAATATGGATCCCTGTGGGAGAGAGGTAACAAAGCATGTGCAGAAAACTTTAACAGCTACTGTACTTAAATTAACAAAGATGCTACAGAATATTTCAAGAATGTAGTAATAGCAAAGTTAAATAACTTTTACCTATAATAAGAGATTTTAATATACCTGACATCAATTCCCTAGGACATGATATTTTAATAACATTAATATTTTACCATCTTTAAGGCACGAGTACACATTCTGAATTTTAAACACTGAAAGTTGCAATTATACATGTTCTGTTTATGCAAGAAGAGTTTGATGTGCGTATCTGACATTCTGTATACAAGCGACTCAATTCTGAACTCTCTTACATCAGTTATACACAGCTGTAATTCTCTTGACTTCAGTAGAGTTACTCCTACGTGCCATGGTGTTAGTGAGGTCAGAATTAGGTCCAGCTTATTTTTAGTAAATGTAAGTTCTGTATAGAAATTTATGTGAGATTCTTAAATAAAACAGATGATCTTATGAATATGTCCAGTGTCTTACTAGTACTTACATCTTTGAGATTATGGGGGGATTGAAAAGATATGTATGTTTTGTTGAGAAATAGCATTTCTGTATTTAGTTACGAGTGATCTGAATTTTACATGACATGTAAACATAGATGAATACAGTTCTGGCCACCCAAAATGAAGCACTCCTGGCATCTTTTGTATTAGTCCTCACCCTCTCCCAGATATGTAATCTTTTGTTAAATTTCTTTTCCCCTTTACAAAACAAAAAGTGAACAAAACAGGACAAAAATAGATCTAGAAAATGGAGATTGGTAATGATATCTTCAGAGGTGTTTTAAAAGCTATACGATAAGACACTTGCTAAGGTAAATCAGTTACTTAAATGTCCACTTCCTTCAATAGTTTTGTATTTTTAATCTTTTTGGGTTGATATGTCTATCTTTAAATGACAAAACTATGGAAATTAGAGATGGAAAAGACTTATTAGCACACCAGTTCATTTTCCTGGCACTTCAGAATTATTCTCTACAATGTGTTTTCATCTAATTTAGTTTTAAACCTCCCAAGCAATGAGTCTTTCACCACTTCCCTTGCGGAAGCAGATCTAGAGACTTAAGGAACCCACTATCAGAAAGTTTTTCCTAAAAGTTACCCTAACATTTCCTTTCTAAATTTAATCCCACTATTCCTAGTTTATGCCATCCTATATGATTCATCTCCTTCTTGGTGTTTATGCCCTTATGATACTTGCAGATTATCACAACCCTGCTACTCCCCTCTAAGTCAGATGTTAGCTTATTATACCTATTTATCTTTCCTAGCAAATCACCACAAATAAATTGCTCTATCCCCATTATTATTTTTGGCATTTCATTTTTCCTTGTGGGGATGGGTGGGGGGGTGTGAGTTGAACCTACTGTATTTTGGAGTTAATACCTCTAGGCACACACATGACCAATGGGGAATGATGGATGGATGCATCTATCCAGTTATTTATACTACTTCAATCACTGTTGTATCTGAGCCCCTTTATAATGATTAAATCACATAATTTTTTACATCATTATGGGGAAAAACTGTTCAATTTTTTTTTTCTTGGATAGCTCTTAAAATGTGGGTGTGAATGCCATGGGAAACTCCTTGTGATATAGAGAAACCTGCAGAAAATTATTTAGGTAATTACCGATAATAATAAAATGTAATATGTCCTACAGATAATGTAGTTCCACAGTCTAAAAGTTAATCTGATTGTGTGACAGCCAATGTAACACACAGAAGCCTTAACCCTAAAAGTTTCCTTGAGCTGTTTCATTTATTGTGTATGACTGAATTGATAGCAGTTGCTACTTTCCATCAAAGACAAATGTGTAATTGTACTTTTGATTTATAGTTTAATTGCTATAAATTGGCCCATAATGACTCTTGTTTCATCTTTGTGCCACTAAGGCTTCTTAATGTAGAATATATTTATAGGGCCAGATCCGGCTGCAATTGAAGACTAGCAAAATCCCATTTAATTAAGTGGGAGCAGGATCCAACCCACACATGGATGCTAAAAGCTGTGTGAGAGATTAATGTAGAGTCATCAGTAGCCTGGCATTTCCTCTGGAGACTACTCCGTAAATCTATCCATAATTGAAAAGACAGAAAATCATGATTTTAAGACTTTCACTGTTAACGGTAAACGACATGGTAGCTCAGAGTAAGTAGCAGTAATTATTAAAAAGCTTCTAGAATTGTAATGTTTTTCATTATTGTAATGGAGGAAATCAACAACATTGAAGTAGCCAAAGCAAAAGTCTTCTTAACATACACAGTATTAGGATGGGATGGTGGGGGAGAGGGGTTTGAAGCAATGCTGATTTGCTGTTAGTTTAAAGATGTTCAACCTCTTCATTAAATTAAATTACATTTGAAGAGATAGTTTTGATTGTCTGACCAATTGGGCTGATGTGTGAGAATGTTTTATTCTTTGGTACTATGCTATAAGTGATTCTTTTCAAAAAAAAAACTATGCAAATAGAATAAGTTGTTACTAACTGAAGAAAACACAGGAATTGCCATATCATAAGAGACTAATGGATCCTATAGTCTGGTAATCCAACCCCAACATTGGTCAGTATTGGATATTTATTTATGGACTTGTCTCTAGTTCACACTACAGTATCTTCACATATTGATGAATTTTATCCTTGCCACTACTCTGTGAGCTAGAGGAAGCCTAATTATCACTTAATAACTTTACAGATAGGAAACTGAGGCAGAGAGAGATTGATTTGCCGAGGGTCACACATGAAGCCCATGGCAGAGTCAGGAATAGAACCCAGCTCTCCTGAGTTGCTGTTCAATTGTAACTGGAGTTTCAGTTGTACAAGTGGGCGGGAACTCCCCTGCTTCTTTTGGTACTGCTGGAAATGTAGTTGGGTTTAAGTAAGGCATGCTGGGAGAAGGTTTGATGTAAGTCCTGCATTTTTCTTGAGTTCGGATTTACAAGGACGTGTCATTCCATTGTTCATATGCTGTTGTTCATTGTTGAGACATTCTTGGGATCTAACTAGAAAAAAGGACAGTGCAGCATACTAGACAGACCAGTGCTAAAGACTGGGGAAGGGAAATGTCCACTTTGAAACAAACCCTCGAGAGTGAGGAGTTCTGCCAATTTAAAAACTGTGAAACAAAGCCTCTGACCGGAAATGCTGTTTGTTTTGAAAGAATTCCATGACCAGTGGTCTGACTGAGAGACTAGCAGTTCTGCAATGAGAAGATCTGTCTGAGTGTACCCATGTGCCTTTGTCACATATATGCAAGGACAATAACAAGAGACTATATTGCCAGCTGTGGTGCTAGCAGGGCTGGCTCCAGGCACCAGCTTGCCAAGCAGGTGCTTGGGGCGACCACTCCGGAGAGGGGCCGCTCGGAGCGAAGGACTGCCCGCCGAATTGCCACTGCAGATTGCGATCGCGGCTTTTTTTTTTTTTTTTTTTTTGCGCCGCTTGGGGTGGCAAAAATCCTGGAGCCAGCCCTGGGTGCTATGAGTTGGAGTTCAGGCTTCTGCATTAGGGGGTTCTGTGACAATAACCTGCCTGGGTCAATTAAAAATATTTATTTTAATACTCAGAGGCCAGAAAGGGTGTTGGTAGGTGAGGTTGTAGAAGATGTCCCAAACACACACAAAAATACTTGAGGATATGTGGAGAAGTCCCCTCACCCTGCACACAATGGAGAAGAGTTGAGGTTATAAACTAGCTGGGGGTAACAGGAACTTGTGACAGGCAGCATTGCAAAGGCAGGGAAATCACATATTCCAACTGTGCTAGCAGCTTTACTTCTAGGGTATGTCTACACTATAGCTAGAAGCGAGCCTCCCAGCCCAAGAGGACAGACTCATGCTAGCTCAATTCCAGCTGACACACTAAAAATAGCAGTGTGGATTTAGCAGCTCTAGCTCCAGCAGAGACTTGTGGCTGCCACCTGAGCCACAACTTTCACTCTGCTATCCCCCTAAGCCTGAATTCCCCTACAGTCATGGCTAGTTTAGAACATATGCACAAAATACCTGTCACGGTTCCCTCCCCACTCTGAACTCTAGGGTACGGATGTGGGGACTCACATGAAAGACCCCCTAAGCTTATTTCTACCAGCTTAGCTTAAAAAGTTCCCCAAGGCACAAATTCTTCCTTGTCCTTGGACAGTATGCTGCCACCACCAAGTGAGTTAGACAAAGATTCAGGAAAAGGACTACTTGGAGTTCCTGTTTTCCCCCAAATATCCCCTCAAACCCCTTCACCCCCGTTCCTGGAGAGGCTTGAGAGTAACCAAGGTGAGCACAGACCAGACCCTTGGGTTTTTGGGATATTAAAAAGCCAATCAGATTCTTAAAAACAGATCTTTTATTATAAGGAAAGAAAGTAAAAGAAACCTCTGTAAAATCAGGATGGAAGGTAAGTTTACAGGGTAATAAGAATTCAAACACAGAGGATTTCCCTTAAGGCAAAACTTTAAAGTTATAGAAAAACAGGAATAAACCTCCCTCTTAGCATAGGGGAAATTCACAAACTAAAACAAAAGATACTCTAACGCATTTCGTTGCTATTACTTACTATTTATGTAATATTAGATGTATCATTTCAGTAGGAGCTGGATTACTTGCTTGGTCTCTCCCTTTGTCTCCCGAGAGAACACCCACAGAGCACAAAACAAAGCCTCCCCCCCAGATTTGAAAGTACCTTCTTTCCCCATTGGTCCTTCTGGTCAGGTGCCAACCAGGTTATCTGAGCTTCTTAACCCTTTTCAGGTAAAGGAGGGATTTTATGCTACCCTTAGCTGTCCGTTTATGACAGTACCACTAAAACAACAGTGAGTATCCTAGACAGCACTAGGATGAGACAATTGTAGTTGAAGGATTTAAATAATCCTCATTTCTCTTTTACTTTTATATATCACCTTCTACATGAAAGAATCTCAATGTATTTTACACTGTGTGTGTGTGTGTGTGTGTGTGTGTGTGTGTGTGTGTATGTATATATATATATATATATATATATATATATATATATATATATATATATATATGTAGCACTACTGAAACATAAACACATCTGTCACAGCTTCCAGCAGAAAGGTTTGTGCACAGCATACTGAACAACTTTTGGGGGAGGGGAAATTGTTTTTCCTTCTAACATATAATATTAAATAGTATTAACCAAGCTAGTTTAATGCAGTATCACATGCAGTTTCAAACAGTCTCAAACCATGAACTACACAGTAGCACTTGATGATAAGCCACAAGTCTCATATTTGATAAAATTCCAGTTCAGAATTTGCAGTTTTGTCCTGTATATTTTTTTACCTTCACTTACCCTTTTTTTTTTTAACAAAACAACATAACCACACATTGAATACTTGCAATTTCTTCCTTATTCCCCCAAGAATCCCCTTTTCAGTTTTTATGCCATGCTACTCATTACCACCTGAATCTGAACTTAGGAAGAGGAACTCTCATAAAAGTGAGTCAAGCTGTGTATATAGGAAACATTTCCATAAGATTGATGGTGGACTGTTAATTTGCTACATGTCTTGATACTGCTTTCACTAATGTTTTGCAGATTTTCAAATGTTCCCTCAAATCATAAAAGTATATCTTTGTTTTCTTTTGTTTAAATATTATATACTGATGTTTCTATAATGCTCTTATTTATAAATTTCTTTAAAAGTCTAGACCACGTTTGTTTGTTTGTTGTTTGAAAGCATTTCCAGAAAAATATTGCCATGTTTTTGGAGTAAGCTGTAGTGTTCTGGACTGTAATTATATCATTTGGCATTTGGACTATTACCATCATATTGTAGTATATTTTTAATATGCAATAACTTGAGTATATACATGTTCATGCAAATAATTCTTCAATTAAAAACTCAGAGGATTCATCATCACCATTAAACTGTTGAATAAAACAATAGTTCCGAGAAAATGCATACTGAAAAAATGGGATAAGGTGGAAATGTTACTATAACTGCACTACTCTGGTATATGAGAGGCAGAAGCATGCACTTCATTTCAGGGATATATCCTTCCTTCCCTTCCTTGCCAACCTCACTTGAGGAAGTTCTCATAACTCTTTAAGTGTCTTACAGAATTTTCTATCTTTAGCATAATTTGTGCAACAATAATTACAGCATATTTTTCTTTATTTTTCTTTTAATATTCCCCATCCTCTTTTTCAGTACTTCAAAATACTATGAAATTCAGATAGATTGATCATGTCAAAGCTGAAATATTCTACGCATGCCAAATATGCAATTTACCGTATTTTCCGGCGTATAAGACGACTGGGCGTATAAGACGACCCCCAACTTTTCCAGTTAAAATATAGAGTTTGGGATATACTCGCCGTATAAGACTACCCCTCTTTCAACGCACACCAAAAAAAAATTAAAAAAACATCAGATTTGATTTCAATATGGTAATTTTAATTCAAATGCTTATGACATGCAGGTACTTAGCAGGAAAACTGTCACTTATAAACATAAGGCTGTTTGTCATCAAACATGTAAACATAAAACAGTGCAAGTGGATTAAACTTTTCCTAATTCACTCTAAAGCTGAAAGGAAGGATAAGACAATAAACCCCTGGGAGCTGCCATGCTGTTTGTTTTCTAAGCTGTCAACCAAACTGGAACTGATGATGATAGGAGGAAGATAACAAACAAGAGAGAGAGAGCAAGTGCCGGGCAAGTCCCTGGCGAGTTAGCAACGCCCATCATAACTGGAAGCTACGGTATTTTTACAGGTTTTGCTGGCGTGACAGTTTCCCTTTAAAAGCCTTCAAAATCCTCCTGTTCGTCATCTGATATCAAAAGTACATCAATGACATCTTGTGATACATTTGTAAGGCAGTCATCGTATGGATCGAATTCCGTATCAGATGGTGTGGTCTCAGCTTCGGCTTCCTCTTCATCTTGCCACAAGTAGTCGTCCTCCATACCATCTAATGAATTTGATATGCCACACTTCTTGAAAGACTTGATTACTGTTTCTGCATCAATATCATTCCAGGCTTTTATGACAAACTTGCACAAAACATCCAACTGTGGAGCACGCATGTTTCCTCCTTTTGTGAATGACTTTTCGCCGCTAACCATCCATTCATTCCACTGTTCTTGAATGCGATCTTTAAATGGCTTGTTTAGGCACACATCCAGTGGCTGTACCAACGATGTCAATCCTGCAGGAATAACTGCCGCATCTGTGTTTAGTCTTGCAAGCATTTGCTTGGTGCTGGGAGTTAAATGAGCCCTGAACATATCCCACACCAGTAGACTACATTTTTGAATAAGTCCACCTGGTCGCCTGCTCCATACATTATCAAGCCATAGCTTTACCCCTTCTTCATCCATCCAGCCTTTTTCATTCACATGTACAAAACAACCAACAGGGAACTTGAATTTTGGCATTGTTTTTCTTTTAAAAATAATCATTGGTCTCAGTTTGGTGCCATCAGCTGTGCATCCTAGTACCACTGTAAAACTGGACTTTTCATGTCCTGTTGTTTTAATTAAAATTGTTTTTTCACCTTTTTGATGGACAGTTTTATTTCCAACCATATCAAAATTCATTGGAGTTTCATCCATATTTCCAATACTACTTAACGCATAGCCATGTTTAGTGCGCTGTTGTATTACGGATCGATGGAAACTATTTACTTTGCTATCAAGATCTGCAGGTAATTTTGGGGCAATTTTCATCTTTTGCCTCAGTACCATATTATGCCTTCCCATTAATCTAGTACACCAGGATACAGTGGCCTTAAATCTGTTGCTGTGATCTGGGTTAGATTTGGCCCACTGAAGTGCAAACAAATGTATTTTATTTCGTGTCACTACATAACCGTTTTGGCGATGCTCATTCACCATGTCTGCTACATGTTTTTCGAGTTCTGGCCAATGTGGAGTGCCTCTTCTTAATGCACACTTACCCCTTGGCATACTCTTTAATGCTTTTTCATTTGCTTTCCAGTCCCGAACCATCTTTTCTGTTACTCCATATTGTCTTGCAGCAGCGCAGTTATTATGTTCCATGGCAAAGTTTACAACTTTAAGTTTGAAACTGGCTTCATATTTCTTTCTTCTTGCTGGTGGAGCCATGATGGGGTTTTGACTGTTGGACATTTGTATACTGTACTGTATGTACTGGTGCTATACTGTATGAACAGGTACAGATACTGGTGCTGTACTGTATGTGGTACCCAGTATACAACAACCAGCCAATCACGGCAAGCGATGTACCTTACCGGCGATTGGCTGGTTGTTGTATACAAAGCCTGCTTGGATTGGTCAGCTCTCCCTGCCTGCCCAGCCCTCCCTGTCTCCAAGACTATCAGAGCGGTAGCGCAAACACGCCTCTTTCACCCGTCTGGCCCGCCCTTGTATCCTATTACCTCCTTCTCTGCCTCTCAGATCTCGCACATGCGCGCCGCTTCACTGCAGTCCTCAGGAGCGAGATCTGAGAGGCAGAGAAGGAGGTACGGTAATAGGATACAAGGGCGGGCCAGACGGGTGAAAGAGGCGTGTTTTTCTGGGCACAGCGCCGCTCTCTCTCTTTTTTCCATACCCCGGGCGTCCCGGACGCCTGCAGCTTGCTCCGCCCTTCACTTACACCTTCCCGGTGAGGCGCCCCCTCACCTCGTCATCGGGCGGGGGTGCGGCCGCGGCCGTTTTTGAGCTCCCCCCACCATATGCGGCGACCGCAGATTCTCCAGTCCGGCTCGGAAGTTTCAGCACCCGCCCTATAAGACGACACCCGGCGTATAAGACGACCCCCGACTTTTGAGAAGATTTTCCTGGGTTAAAAAGTAGTCTTATACGCCAGAAAATACAGTAGTTATCAATTATTTCAGTATTTTTTAAGTGTGAATAGGTTATGCTTTCTCCTTAATTACTGTTGCTTAATCATAGATGGCAAAAACTGCTGAAGTACTGTATTGGTTTCTTGTTATATTTTTCCACTACAGACTGATCTGAGACCACCTTGCCTTTTCGCTTAAACATTAAATGATTTTAAACTGTCTGTCATGACCAAGATTTAAAGTCAGTAGTTTCTTTGCTTACACTACTCAGGAGGACTCACCTATCTCCATAAATCATGACCTGTTTTCTCAGTTGCAGTGCAGAGGATCAAATTTAGTTTTATTTGTGGTAGTTTACTCCACATTTGCCCAAAATCTTGAGAAGAAGAATCTTCAGTTAACCTATAATTCTGTAGTTGTTTGTTGCCAGATTACTTGCTTCCTGCAGAGACCTAGGTTAGAGAGAGAGCTTGCTAACAGCACTCAGGACCAACTTTTTACCTGCATAGGAATAAAGGATCAGTGATATATAGCTGAAGAACATTGTATTGAAACTGAAGATATTTACACAGCTTTTATCAGTAGACTCAACAGTGTAAAAAAAAAAAAAGCAGAGAAATTGCTTTAACTCAAATATTAGAGTCAGTAGACACTGCCAGATTGAGTGCAATAGAAGATCATATTTACTTGGATTTAGATATGCGTGATAGATAAATGTGAGAACACATACAATAAAATGGCAGATAGTATTTGCACACAGCTCTGAAAAGATTCCAGGAAATGTTGTGACCAGGGAACATCCACAGAAGCCACTGCAACTTGCGGTTCCTGTGGCTATCTAAGTTATTGGTGTGGTGTGTGGAGGTGAGGGGTGTCCAGAGGAGCTCAAGATTGGGAGAGTGCAGTGTACAGGTGGATTAAAGCCATTTTCATTGTTCTCCTCCAGGGTGCAAGGTGTTGGGTTTTTTTTAATATCACCCAAGAGACTCCATAATGTTTTTGTTTGTTTGTTTTTGCACTGGTCCACCTTGGCAGCAGCATGGTGCTGCATTGTCCCAGCAGGAGCTCTGGGAGGCAATCATTTCTGAAGCTACCAAACATGCAAGAGAAATGTGGCCACTGTTGTGCAACTTTGACAGGTGTATTATGTGCTCCCTTCTGAGGTCAACCAACTCTGCTGACCCAGTTTAGATGGTAGGTGAAACCATAGTATGCAGGTTAGCTTTGATTTGTGAATGGTATAGCAGGGGATGGATTCTTTAGCCATACCTCCTTGTGCATCCACATCCTGGGCAGTCAGAGTCTGGCTGAGCTCCCATTTGGGTCTTGTAAACCTATGACATCCTGCTTGTACCCAATATATAACTTACAGAATTTTTATTTTACTGTGTATATAATTGTCTTGCTATCTGATGTTCACATGGGTCTCTTGAGGACAGTACTATCTAGCTGCAAGGTAATATATCTGATAAATGTTAAATAATTTTCATCCAATGGATTTTATATTTTCAGAGTATAACTAAAATTGATATATAGTATTATGCAGGCTCCAGGCTAACAATACAGTTCAAATAAGGTTCACTTACAGCTTATAATAAAAAATGGGCTAGGCAATTCAGATCCAAGTGGAATCAGTGACAAAACTACCATCAGTTTTAGCTGGAACAGCATCAGGCCAAATGTGGGCCAAATTCAATCAATAAAGTCAGTGAAGTCACACCAGGAATTTTTTTCCTAATATCTGCAGCACAAGTAACATTTGACAGTTTTCATAAATTATACTTTAAATATGTTTTTATATCTAATGCTTGACATCCCTCCATAAAGACCTTTAATTAGGAGGATTACAGATGGAAAGTGGAATTGATAGTACTCATAATAATTAATCCACATTAATGAATATTACTTTCCCCTCTATGCCTCATTTAAATAATAGTTACCAAATTATTTTCTGCTGTTCAAATCTTTAATAGATTTTGATTCACCAAAAGCAATTACTTTTTTTTACTGGAAATATAATTTGTCAAAATCTATTTTTTATTTATTTTTTTACTCACGATTTATTCTGAGTGTTCCCTTTCTAATGAAAGTACCTCCTGGTGATATGTTGAAGGTGTCTTCAGTCTGACTAGATTGAATGCTTTCATCTTAGTATGTTTCTATCTAAAATAGAATAGGTATATTTTAGTTATTGTCCAGTAATAATACAAATATTAATACACAAGAATTTCATTTTCTTCTTAATACAGTTCCCAAGGAAATAAATTTGTTATGCTTGTTTTATAACTCTCTCCTAAGGAAGAACCGGACCACTAGTTCCTTAAAAAAAAAAAAAAGCAATAGAAAAATAATGTTAAGAGGCTTTGAGTGTCGCTAACTGAACTGTATTTCTTTGAGGTACTCTGTATTGCTGATTTCTAACTATACTCTGTGCCAATCTTTAAAAATAATTTGGATGATATTCCTGTTGGGCTCTTCTAGGAAATTGTTTTAGTTACCTGCTCTGAAGTGGTCATTCTCTGCTACATTTATATATATATATTTTAAATCAAATTTCTTAGACTGGGGAAATCCATAAACTTAAAAATTACTATGAGAATCTTAAAGAATAAGGTCAAGTTGAGGAATGAATGAAACACAGTTGTTTAATTTTATCCAAAAATGTGTGTAGCTCTGTTTTCACTGCTAAGAAAACTTGAAAACCATGGAAGTATCCATGCACACTCTGGAAAAGACCTAATAGGGTTTTTCAGAGTATGGAAAATATGATCTTGTTTATAAATCATATCCCTGATTAGACAAGGAGAGTATCAAGAATCAAATATTTATTGGGTAATATAAAGCAGGGATGTTACTTTCAGAACTGCCATAAGGATCTGAATGTCCAGTACCTGTTAGATCCCTTATGTAGCTTTGAAATTCTTTATCCAAGTGTATAATTCCTGAAAAGTAGAACTGGTTGAAAAATTTTCCATCAAAATAGATTTGATTGAAAATTGACTTTTGGCTAACTGAATATTCTCTCTCTCTCTCTCTCACACACACTCACTCACACACACACACACACAATTTTATTTCTGGGGGGGAGCAGAAGTCAGGGTGGTAAATCACTTCTCAATCAGCTTGATGAAAACCCAATTTTACTTCAGTGGGCATTGGATCAGGCAAGAAGACATAAGAAACCGTTGACCAAATTCACTCCTTGT
The DNA here is from genome assembly GCF_013100865.1 of Trachemys scripta elegans. Lineage (NCBI taxonomy): Eukaryota > Metazoa > Chordata > Testudines > Emydidae > Trachemys > Trachemys scripta. The sequence goes on along the minus strand of NC_048303.1, from coordinate 34,789,903 downwards.
GTAAGTACAGCTCCATTGAAGTCAATAGAATTTCATCAGGAATGAATGAAATAGCATGGATGAACATAACTCCATCTATTTAATGTTTTTTATTTATTAGTTTTAAGCATTGAATTTTATGTTTAGGGGAAAGTCTGATAGATGAAAACCAAGGAGCTGGTATGCTGAGACAGTGCCCTCTGACTGGAGTATGATATAAAGACGTATTGGCAAAATAGCATATGCAGGCCATAACTTGCAGTGTTAGAAGAGAAACTGTCTCCTGTGCAGTCATACACGTTGCTTATTTGAGGGGAGCAATATCTTCCCTCCGCAAACTACTTCCTCATAATTACTTTGTCTATACTGCATTTTAATAATGCTGATGAGTTTACTAGTTTATTCAAGATGTTAGTGCTGAAATGTGAAATCATGCAAAACACACCTGGTTTGGGCATTTTGTTAAAAAGTAAAAACTCAGCCTTCTTTTGTTGAAAGTTTCACTAATGTGAATCTAGGACAATTTATGATTTTCCATTGAAATGTGAGTGAAACAGTAGCTTTGAATGCATCTGAAGAAGTGGGCTGTAGTCCACGAAAGCTTATGCTCTAATAAATTTGTTAGTCTCTAAGGTGCCACAAGTACTCCTGTTCTTCTTTTTGCGGATACAGACTAACACGGCTGTTACTCTGAAACCTGTCAAGTAGCTTTGAATGTGTTTCACTTTGAATTTTTTTATTTCTTTGAACATGAAACTCAAACTAAAATTCAGGGGGTGCAGTCTGGTGTGACTCAAATGTGAAGGAAGTGCTCCATGAAACTCTGTGAGTTGAAATCAACAAGGTTCACACAATTGTAACATTACTGCAATATTGTGAGACTAGTACACACAGTCTTCCATTTTAAGTGGGCAGAACAATAATTCAATGAATAAACTGGAGAAGAGACCAGTAGTTCTTGTTCACATGGGGCTAGACTGTCATTTTGCAATTTTCTCTGAGCAAGAGGCACCATATAGTTGTACTATCCCAGGAGCTGCCTGTGAAGTATTTTTTTGACAAACCAACATGCCTCCTGGTCTTCCCCTTGCTTCTGCAGGAAGTAAATTCTGTTGGGCCTATCCCTGGCAAAGTGTACATCACATAATGTGCCAGCAGAGCTAGCTATACTGCAGCGGGGGGTGGGGGGCGGAGAAGAAGTGGGGAGCTGAGCCTTGGCTGTGCTCAGTCTTAACCCCTCCCACTCCAGTGCCACTCACCTGCACTGGTTAAGGAAAGTAGAGGCTCTGCAGATCTGGCTTCCTCTCCCATGTTGCAACTCACAGTATGGGTAGCCCATATAAGGGAGTATGGGGGGTGCCTTACTCCCCCTTACTTCTTTGTGTGGCTATGTAGGGCTAGTGATGATCCTAGGACTTCTTGTTGGCTAGATTGCACCTATCCTCCTAGCCCTGACTATGGGCTGCATGGAGCTGTGCTTGTCTAGAAGGAGCATGTGGAAGGAATTTTGTGACTCAGGTCACTAATGCTTCCATGCTCCTAGAAATAAGTAATCTGTGCCACCCCTTTACAGAGTGCAATTACCTCTTTCCTCGTGTCAGCTCAGCTCCGCTGGTGTGTTAGGGGAGGTGAAGCGAAAGCTCTGTTGCACTTTGCCCAGTTATTTGAGGGAAGGTAGAGAACTCCAGAACTCTTCCTCACACCTGAACAGAGAGGGAGGCTGGGAACTCTTTTATGTGGCCACAGTGGGATGAGTCACATTCAGGGCTAGAGTATGATAAATAAGGTTTGTAAAACTAGGCCCCAAATGCTGAATTACTCAGAAATAAACACAAACTGTACATTATGGCACTTGGGGCTAGTCCTGCAAACCTTATTCATCCAAATGAATAGGAAAAACACACAACAGAGAATTTTTTGTGTATTCAAAGAAACACTCCTTTAGCATACAGAAAGAGTAAAGTATGAACATATGTAACAGGCTGGAATTAAATAATTAATTTGTATGAGCTGTTAGCTCATAGGGAATTATTAGCTCTGCCTTTTGCTTCTGAGTGATTCAGATTTTCAAAATGTAATTGTCATGTATGTAATACATATTTAAATGAATCTAACTTTTATACTAAAAGTTGAGTTTGGTATTTGTACAAGACTGGTTTGGAAGAAAGCAGCTCTTTAGATTAACCAGAGCTCAAACCAGGGAAACAGCTAACAAGATGCAAGAAATGTCTAGCATATGTAGATAGAAGAATAAATTCAGTAGTTTTATTATTCACCATTGTGGGATGCACTGCAGTGGGTGCTAATAAAATTACCATTATATCTGTGTAAACTAGGAAATATATTTTGTTTATCAGCATCCTCTCCTACAATGGGTACCCTACATAGCTAACGAACAAAAATCTTTGCCTATATGTTGCAAAAAGCAAACCAATCTGATCAGTGGTCAATTTCAAACTTGAATAAGAATAGTTTTAGATTACTTGTAGTTTTTACAACTATAATGTTAACTAATTTTAGCAGAATCAAATGATTAAGAACATCCCATAATTACATAGGCCATTCAACAAAAAGCCTATTGATTGTTAATTTTCTCTCTACAATTATATAGCATTTTAGAATGTATATTGAAATTGACACATTACCCTTAGCCTATCTCACAAAGTACTTGTGTTTGCAATGGAAAATAACTTTATGATTAATGTAAATTCATTCTGCAAGTGGATTACGTGAAACTTATATTAGTGAGCATGTTCTTGTAATACTGTTTTCTCTTGCTATGATTTGTAGTTTCTACATCTAGCTATGTCTTTTATATTTAATCAGACCTCTGCGCTTTTAAAGCACTTGCTTTATTCTCTTTAATAATTCATATTTTCAATTGATTTATATAATGATTATCTACTGAATTATTTTTCCATTCCCAGCAGCAGGAATGTGCTCGTGCTTCATGAGTCAGACATGATAAAAATTTTGATATGAACAATTAGTTCAGTGAGTTTGTCCACTGTATCTTGATTTTACTTCAAACACAAACTCATTTGACTTTAAAAGATTGAGTAAAGCTGAGGAAAATTTACTGACAAAACAGAGTTTTGTCAGAAATTACTAGTTCATTGGAAATATCTTGCGAAAGCAAGTTGGGTTTGATGAATTTTCATCAACTTTCAGGCAGGATTCCAAGGGAACTCTGCCTGGGTAGCTGGGCTTCAAGCATCTCTGGGGCAGCCCCACCATATGGATGCCAAGTTGTTGGACCCTGGGGAAGCCCCTCTATGCCTAGCATTCCAGAATCTAGGCTCCCAGCTCCATAGCAGGAAGCCTAGAAGCCATGAGATTCCTGGCTCAAGCTGGGGCTTTTTGGGCTGCCAGACTCCCTGGCATGTAATGTTGGGAGCCTGGAGGTCCTGAAATAAGCTTCCAGGGTCTGTGGCTATGAGGCATTCATACCAGGCAGACTGCCTCAGATCCAGGGACCAAGGGCTCAGGGCTTCCAGACTCCCAGGTCAGCTGGCAGTCTGGAAGCCCTGGGGTCTCTGGCTCCAAAACAATCTGCATGGTGGGACTGCGGGAGACCCTGGAAGCCCAGGAAGCTGCTTAGTGAAACTGATATAGTTGTCAGTTTCATGGGTACTATGCACCATGTGCTGGTGCTGTTTCCAAAAGTATTTGAAGGGGGAGAGGGAGAGATTTCTGGTTTGTATGAAATTTAATATATATATATACATATATATAAAATATTTTCTGTCAAAATCAGACTGAATCCAAATTTCCACATTTTGACATTTCTGCTGAAATGGAAATCTTGAGTTTTGGCTGGCTCTACTCAAGTAAAACTGAATGGTCACCTGGAAAATACTGTATAGTTTCTTAAATGGCATTGGAGATTTGCTTTAATGTAATGTAACTTGAATGGAATAAAGAATCTTCTTTTATATGTGGGATGGGTAGATATTGTTATTTACTGGATTAAATCGCTAAATAAATGTTCCCTCTTTTGATTATCATATACTAGTTATCGGTTTAATACTTACAGTTATGTTTCTAACTCAATTTGGAATTGTTTCTATTACAACTGAATTTTCATTATACTCTTTATATTTACACAAAAGGAAAAAGTGCAGTAGTTTTGTGGGCTGCCCATTATCATCATGTCAGGAAATGGAGACACAAACGATAATATTCCCAGTATTTCTGCATGATAAAAATATTCCAGTTTCCATGCACTCAATCAGAAAAAAACAAAAGCAAATTACTTACCTTCACTATTTCATTTGATGTTAGTGCCATTCTGAAGAAATACGAAAAGAATACACCAGTTTATCTGCCACACTATTAACAGCTGAAGTGCTTCAGCTGAACAAATTCTTCTAAAGATATTTTCACCCTAGTCTTGTGGTAAACAAAGACAGATGAAAACGCATTCAGAAAATTTGCATTTTAGCTCTCTTGCTTTCATCCAGACCTTGGATTCTGTCCATTTTTCTACATAGTTCTTTTTTTTAGGCATTCACAAGTTTTTAAAAAGAGATGGGAAAGGTTAAGAATCCTAACTAATTAAAAATGGCATTTTCCTCATGAGTTGAAAATGTTATGTTTTATTTTATGGATCACTGTGCATTTAGCTGTGATTGATTAAGAGAACTCTAAGATGCTTATGCACATACTAATGGATCGGTATGTCTAAGGCAACATTTCTCATATTCAAGGCTCACTTCACCAAGGAGGTTTCAGTCTCTTCTGGGATGGCTGCAGTAAATTCTGGGAAAATGGAAAAAGGAATATATTTTCAGTTAGTCATTGTCAGTTACAACTCTCAAAAGCAGAACGCTCTATATGTCTACTGAATGTTCAACAGACTTACTACCTTTTCTGTGTCTAACATGGAAATGGCCAGGCAAGAAAAATTAAAGTAAGTCTGCCCAGTCTATGTGTCTAATATACTAACAAAAAGGCATAATCACTTACGAGGTGAGGTGGCGCAGGCCTGGGCCCAGAGATGAGGCCAGGATGTCAGTGTCAAGGTTCAAGGCTGAGCTGAAGCTCCTCGAGTTCACCTTCAACAAGGACCACGAGTACTTCTGCATCATCTCCTGGAAGCTGGATGAGCTGCACTGCCAGTTTGTGCTACTGCCACCACTGCCAGGGAGCAGCCCACAGCCGCCACTGCTGATCACCATCCACTGCAATGTCACGGAAACTTATCCCCCTTCATCACCAATATGGTTTATAGAATCAGATGACCCAAATCTGATTTCAGTGTTAGAGCGATTATAAGATATTAAGAAGAGCAATACTCTGCTTCTTCAACAACTGAAGCAATTGATATGTGACATCTGCAGATTATATAACCTTCTTCAGCATCCAGATGTTGAGATGTTAAATCAGCCATTACCAACAGGACAGAATGCAATGACGGAAGTAATGTCAGGAGGAGGAGGAGGAGGAAGAAGATATGAGTGAAGACATTGAAGACCTAGATCACTATGACATGAAGAAAGAAGAACCTGTTGATGGAAAGAAATCTGAGCATGAAGGCATTGAAAAAGAGAAACTTGCAATTTTAGAAAAAATTAGAAAGAATTAAAGACAAGACCACCTAAATGGTGAAGTGTCTGGGTCAGTCCAGGTTTCAGATCGACTTATGAAAGAGCTCAGGGATATATACAGATCACAGAGTTATAAAACAAGGATTTATTCAGTGGAACTTGTAAATGACAGCCTGTACGAGTGGCACATTAAATTTCTAAAAGTTGATCCGGACAGCCTGTTACATAGTGATCTTCAAGAAAAATAAGGTGTAGAGAATATTTTTTGCTCAACTTCTCATTAAAGATGAAAGCCTCCACAAATTAATTTTATCATTTTTTTATTCAGTGCCATAAGTATGGCTGTTCTTATGTAGTATATAAGACTGCAAAACGTATCATACTGAAATTTTAAAATAACTGTATGTGAAAAAATGCTGTCTTGAGCTGAAGCTACCGTATTGTAAATTTCAGCGGAGTGATTTTTCTACAGGCAGTTACAAACTCCTGAAACTCGTGGTTTATAATGGAAAAGCTTGATTCAGCCTTCACTCCAGCAGCAGGCACTGCATCGCTATAATTAAACCTTCCTCGCGTTGATTCACAGCCAGGATTACTCTCAGAGAGAAGAGAGAGCTTAATCATCGGGGAAGAAGAAAGACGAGGGGAAGATTCAAAGTGGGAGCAGAGGACTTCTGAGCCTGATATGGGAATGATTAAAATATAATGGCGAGAAGCGAAGGAGTTAAAAGCCTGCGGTTCCATTTTTACCCAAAGTCAATTTAGCAGCGACATCCACTCTGTGCTACTTTGCTACCTGAAGTCACTTTCCATTGTCAGTCCTAGTGGGAGAGAAATAGAAGGCAGACAAGCAGCAACATGCTACCTAATTGCATGCTTACTTCGCTTGGCTTCAAGAAGCAAGAGAAAATCTCCAAGGAGCTTTTAAAGGATGAGAAGAATCAGAGAAATTAGCAATAGAAACTCGTCTTAGGTCATATCTAGTCCATCCCTCTGCCTGGGCTGGGCCGTTAGTAGTGTATTCTCCTCTGCCAGCTTCAGTCTCACAGATTGATCTAGCTGTAGAGCTTGCTCCAGTCTGTTCTGCGCTTTGTTCTCCCCAGCGCTCCAGCCCGGCTCTCGGTGCTTAAAGCCACGAGGCTTCATCATCATCTCCCTGAGTGACCCGGGGTGTTTTTGCGGGGTGGGGGCAGCAGCTTTCGGTCCCTGCTGCAGTTGCTCCTCGCGGAGTGAAGTGAGGCAGGAGCTGTCCAACTTTTCAGCGCGGTTTCCCCGCGGCGCTGCTGAAGGGGAGGCGGCAGCCTGCGGAAAGGGCTGCTGAGCAGCTCCCTGCTGCTCGGGAAGCAGCAGCAGCCGCCTGCAGCGCGGAGGTGCCCCTGCCGGCCCGCCCGAGGCGAAGGAGCGAGCATGGAGGCAGAGGACGGCGGCAGCTGCTTATCCGCGCTGGCCAACAGCGGCGACAGGGCCGGCGGCGGGGGGAGCCTGAAAGCCCCCAAACATCTGTGGCGGCACGAGCAGCACCAGCTCCGGCAGCCGCCGCCGCCGCCGCCCCAGTGCCCCCAGCCGCCGCCGCCGCCGCCAGCCTCCCGAGGCCGCTACTTGGCCGGCAGCGGCAGCCGGGTGAGGCACCGCGGCTACTCGGACACGGAGCGCTACCTGAACTGCCGAGCCATGGACCGCGCGTCGTACGCCGTGGAGACCGGCCACCGGCCCGGCTTGAAGAAATCCCGGATGTCCTGGCCCTCGTCCTTCCAGGGACTCCGACGGTAGGAAGGGGCTGGGGCGCGCTGCCTGCGGGCGGAGAGCTCCCGCTCTCCCTCCATCGCCGCTTCCCCGTTCCCCCTCCTGGCTGTGGGGGGCTGGCTGCCTTGGGGTGCCTGTCAGGCGTTCCCGCCATCTTCGCCCACCCCCCACCCCAGAGCCCCCTTCTGTGCCCCCGGGGCTGTTTGACAGGAAGGGCCGTTGCTGCGGGGGGGGGGGGGGGTGGCAGGGCAGTGGTGAGTGGGGGAGGGGGTAGCAGGGCAAGGGGCATAGTGAAGGAGCAGGATGACAGGAAGGGGAGCATGGGAGGTTAGGGGGGGCATTGGGGAGGGGGCGGCAGGACAGACGTGAGGGGAGGGGGCGGGGAGGCACCAGGGCAGAGGCGAGACTAGTGAGGGCTTTGGAGAAGAGGGCTACTGGGGGCAGCAGGACACAGGCGAGGGGGGCGGTAATGAGGGCATAGCTGCGGGGGAGAGGTGTGTGCTGTGCCCAGGCACCTTGGAATTGGGGGCCACTTACTTAGTAGCTGAGTCCTGAGAGAGTTGAATGGCCAAGAGGAACCGAGGAAGAACTTGCGTCTCTTTACCATACAAACAGGGAAAGACTTTTACACCCCTCCACCCCCACCCAAAGCAACCCACCACCAAACACGTGGTTGACTTGGGAAAGTTTGAGAGCAAAATGAATAATCATCTTCCCCAGAAACGTGCTATGAGCCTATGTAATGAATGAACACATCACCCACCCACCGCAGAGCGCCTAGCTTAGCGAGAAGGGACCCCTTTCTCGTTCTCCCTGCTACTCGCTCCTCATTAAAGAGAATATAAAAGATGCACTGCTGCTTTCATTACAGTGATATCTTAGGAGTATAAAATGTTGGCACTGAGAAGGGGAGGGAAGGATGAAACCTGTGCTGTCAACATAAGGTTCCAATAATAACCGTTTTGTGTGAAGGTGAGCAGTGTAACAGATCCAGGGTTAGAGACTTGCTAGGATTAATGGGTTCGATGGAGAAATGGACTAATGATTTTTTAGCCAGAGGGAGGAGTCCATCATATATTAGTCTATTGTCCCCTATTAAGTGAGCTATATTTTATTTTGCTGTGTGCAGCTAAATGGTGCCTACTTTGCAGCTATAGAGTGATACCAGTTTTTAAACTGAACTCTCTGTTACAATCAATAGGTAGTTTTGCTATAAAACTGATGGCAGGATGTAGTTCAATTTATGATTCTTCATTTGCAGCAAGTGGAACCACTTCCTTTAGTTGGAAAAACCACACCTTTGAATCTGAATATTAGGTGGACATTGTGAATAAAGGGCTTGTAGGGAGAGAAACTTACTTAATAGTACATTGAACTGCAGTTAAATATTGATACGGGTTTTTTTTTTCTAATTTGAATGGTCAGAATCTTACAGTGTGGTATGCTTTGTGAATAAATACCAGAGAATTACTTTGTGCATACTAGAGCTCTACAGCATGTGACCTTGTGCATGATATGATTGTACCTCTCTGGTAAACTGTGAGACATATACATGTTCTCTTGCACTCAGTTACTCTGTTTCTGCACAACAGTAGCCCTAGTCTCCATTTTATAAATAGTACATAAAAATAATTTCAACAACTAACATTTAGAATTGTATTTTTACTTAGTCTGTCTTTAATATCTTTTGTTTCAAGTGACAGTTAAATATTTGTATCCCTTATGTGAGCTTGTGCTTGTCCATAATTATTACATTGATTTTAAAACTGAGAGATTTAAGAGAATAAATAATAATGTCTAAGAATGAACTATTTTCTATTTTAATAACCATTTGAATAACCATTACAGAATTTCAATAGATAAAAACATTCACTATACGCTTTAGGATTTTAGTTTTCAAGAATGAATGTTGATGTTTTACTTGAAACAAGTAAAGAAGTGTAACTGGTGTGAATCACAAAATGATGGCATGAGTATTCAGCATTTTCCCATATTGTGACCGATCTAAACACATTCTCAGTGTTTCATGTATGTAGTACTCAACTAATCAGTTAGTCAGAGGTTGAGAAGCCAAGAAAAACTGCTGCTATTGCTTTTTTCCTTCTTTTTATATCATTTTGGAGTTTTTAGTAACTAATTCTTATTCAGAATAGAGAAATGTGTAGGAGCTTAAAATTCTCCATGAACATTGTGTTAATAATATTGTTTTGACTAAACAATGCTACTGTATAATTCAAGGGTTTATAGTGGTTATTTCCATCTTGTGTTCTAAGAAACAAATGCTTCAGATGCATCTATTTTTCCGAAGTAAGGCAGTAAAGTGGTGTAAGGAAGTTTAGCTAACTGGTATTTGTTGACAGCATAGATGAATACACAAAATAAAATATTCTGATTGAAAACAAGTAACTATTGAATTTAAAAACAAAATGGACTGTAACAATTTCTATTTAAATGTTTAAAGATATTAAAGAATTTCAGAAAGATCAGGTTTTCTAGAGCTTTGATAGGTTTTCACTTTCAACTTAAATCCCAAGTGTTGCTGTTTGCATTATAAACAAACAAGTACCTGTAGCAATAGTATTTCTGTATAATTTGTATTTTGCACAAAATTTTTTGAAAATAAGGTAAGTCTTTAGGAGTACATCATTTCATTTTTGGTGACCTTTGTTTTAATTTGTGTTTTTAGTACTACTAGATAATGTAAGCTATTTTTCAGAAGAACTTCTCTTTAAAAATGCTTCATGGATGGATAGATTCCCTATGGACATACTGGCTAGTATGATGGATGTATCTAATTTTTTAAAAAATTATAATAAAATCAGAAAATAGGACACAACTTGTTTATAGTTTCTATATAGATATGGGTATCGTACCATATTGTATTAAAGGGATACAGTTAAATAGTGTTGACTCAAAATTTAGATTGTGTATAAGAGTTTTTACAAAATGTACTGGAGTGCAATTTGAAAACTTGGTCATGATTTTTTAAACCCACTCAGTGAAAACATTTGTAAAGTTTTCTCTGTAGTGTTTTAAGATTTACCTACAAAACATTGAACATGAGAACAAGAAAGTGAATTTGTTAAAACCAAAAACCAGGCCAGTGTAGTTTTAATATCCAAATTGAGGGAAATGAAAAATTAAAAACAACTTCTCCCCAGCCCCCAAGAAAGCATAAATGGCAAAGGGAATTAGGTGTTTCAAAATGCAGTGTGTTTATAATATGTTACTGTTATTTTTATTAATTATATTTATTACAGCAGTGTCTAAGGCCAAAACAAGAATGGGGCCCCATTGTGCTAGACCCTTTACAAAGAGAGTAGCAGACAGTTCCTGCCACAAAGAGTTTACAATCTAAACAGACAAGACAGACACTGGGTGGGGAAAGGGGTAGAACACATATGCAAGTGAACAATGTGATAGTGAAAATGGCATGTTAGTTCCATGTATTTTTTGGGGGGGGGGGAGGAGGGGAACTAAGGGAGACTTGGGGGAGTTGGTTAGGAGGGGATCAACTAAAAGGAGAACACAGAAAAGGAAATATTGTTTATAAACATAATTTTAATGCAGTGTCTCTTTATAATTACCACTGCAATTCTTTAAGAATAATTCATTATAGTACACTATTTTTTTCAAGAAACCCAACGATATTTCATTACATAGAACAGTACATCAGAATCATTGTGTCAGCTCTTCTTAAATGGAGAATTGTCCCCTGTATTTTAAAATTTGAAGGTCATCTTGAATTCATGTACACAGGAAGGCTAAAGGAGTAGTAGTTAGTTGGGAACTAGAAGTCTGGTGACCTGGGATCTTTTCCTGACTTTGCCACTTGCTCACTGTGTGGCCTTGGACATGTCAATTAACCTATCTGTGCCCGAATGTGGTCGTGTAAAAATATGGCTAGAAATACAGCAATTACTAACCTCTGTTAAAGTGTTCAGAGATAATTGAATGAAAGGCATGATATGTAAGTGTAAAATATTACTGAGCTGAACTTCACCATGTGGTATTTTCATCTCCAGTTTTTCTATTTGAAATTTGTGACTTCAGAAAGGTGTATAATGGAGCTGATGATGTAGTAAGTAAGCACCGGGATACATCTTACATATACAACTTTTCAGTTTACCATTGGGGCTATGTCTCTACATAGTATTTCTGCAGCCTTGTAAACCACAATCTAAAGGGCTACAGGTATTTGTACGATTATTGTAATATAAAAGAGGTCTGATTTGTTTTGCAATTTTATTACAAACATCTCTTCTAAATCTACTCTATTTACCAGTCAATCATATTGAAGGCAAATAGAGGAACGTGAAATAAATACAGGTTTTTTGCAAATAACTGGAATACCTGCTCCATTTGGTGAGTTAAATGGTTTTATGTTAGTAATAGGAAAACTATTTGACTCAGATTATTCATTTGCTTACCACTGTTCCAAAACTTTGTGTTCTGGATTCCTGTTCTCACAGACCCAGTAATTTATCTTCTATTAGACTCTAGAACCAGCCCTTTTTACAGTAAGAGATTTCTGGACAGGGTGTTGCCCGGGTGTTTAGAGTTCTGGGTCATTTCAGGCCAGATTTCCCTTTATACTCTGAGGGCTAAATGACCAAAAAGTACACAGTATAATTTATGTGTGTGCATATTGTCATCATTTCAAGGTAACTCCACGTGTATTTCCCCCTCAGTGGTTCACCAAGGACACCCACTATTACTATAAGTTTCTGACTCCCAGATGTCACCTCTCCTGGGCAGAGACCAGCATCTCACTCCCTTCTGACTGGGGATTTTAATGCTGCACATCATACAGTGCTCCCTGTCATACACCATAATATCCCCAGCAAGCCAGACTGCCTAAAAATGCCACAGTCTCTGCTTTGCTTTCCCTCCAAGAGCTATGTCTATTGCCCACAGTTTTAAGTTACCACACGGATCCCAGTAAGTAAGCATATTCGTTCTTAAGGTAAGAGTATTACTGTGAAAACATATAAAAAAATAAGTTTCTACACGTGCTAAAAAGTCTACCAGAAGTCACTCCCAACTCCAGCCTAGGACTGGATTTTCCCTGTGATTACAAGTTCACATCTGTCTTAGAACCAGAACAAAAGCTGAGCACATCAGTCATTTATTTATACAGCTCAGGCCTTTGACCTTGGCCTTCTGTGGTAAGTAATCAGCAGATGATGACCACCTCCTCAGGACATAGCTTCAAAAAGGCTTTTGTATAACCTGAGTTGGGGGATTTGCATTAACATCTTCCTCAGAATTCCCCAGGAGTGCCACTTAACACTTATGGTCTCCAAAGTCCATAGCTGTCTGACACATTTTCAATATAGTCTTTTGAACTCCCAGGTTTCACATCTGTGCTATATATCCCCCCTCCCTCCAAAGGCTGGATTCTTTAGTGCAAATAGATCGTACATAGATTATGTACAATCCTGGTTACATAAAACTTAATACAGTAATGTCTTTGAAGGATATTGCAGGAAACTGCCCAATCTGTGTCACTGTATCTGCACAAAGGTGATGCAAAGCTCACCTTCGCACCCTATGAGCCAACGGCTAGTCTTCCAATGTAAAACAGAGTAACCTGTGAGCTCATGGAACTAGAATAGCAGCCGTGGATCACTGCAGCATGAGGTTATCAGGTGACACCTCTTTCCTCTAACAAATAGATCGTACATTGGCAACAGGGAGAAGGGTGGTGTAGTTACTTATATACCAGTGGAGGATCCTCCTGACATTGGAATGCTCCCCCTGAAGCTAGATATACTGGCTTCGCTGCCAGACTCTGCTGGTGGAGTGGTGTAAAGCAGCTGTATTTGCACTAAAGAGTCCAGCCTAGAATCTTTAGGGAGGCACGGAATAGCTACTTCTCTATCTCCATCTCAGGCTTGTCTTTTGGTGACCTAGAGGCTATCTTCTCCAGGAAGAGAAGGAATGAGTTCCATTCTACTGTTGTCACTAGTGAACTAGTGGTATGAGATACCTCATCACCCCCTTCTAGCATAGCTAGTGAGACCCAAGGTTTCTGTGGCTACAGCTCTAGGTCCTGGAAAAAATCATTATCACTTCACAAATCTTGGCAAAAAACTGATTGATAGCTCTAACTGAATGCAACATTCTTTTCATCCCAAGTCACACCTTTGATCTTTTGCTCAGTTTGAAACTTCTCTTTTGATCAAGTATCAGAGGGATAGCCATGTTAGTCTGTATCCACAAAAAAAACGAGGAGTCTGGTGGCATCTTAAAGACTAACAGATTTATTTGGGCATAACCTTTCATGGGTAAAAAAACCCCCACTTCTTTAGATGCACAGATTGAAAATTACAGATGCAGGCATAAATTCTTTTGATCAGTTATTCACCTTACTTATGCTCTAAGAACCTCCATGCAACCCAAGACAAGTGAGGGCTATGGTATTTTCAAACTTGACATACCAACAAAAACAGCTTTTCAGAATGTGGTGATAGCCTGTATAACAGCAATAATGTTTAGGAGATTTGTCATTTACTTGTCTGGCAGCTGTTTATTGCTTTGTTTACTACTAAATTCTAAGTGTTATTAGCATCTAGATATTGTAATGATTGGGGTACTCTGTATCCATGAAAGATACAAATACTTTTCTGAACTTAATAAATATTGTTGGACTAATGTCCATTATGAATTGCCCATAAAGTAATTTAAACAAATTCATATATATTTCAAAATTGAATTTATATAAGTGACTATAGCATCCTACTTTTAATTTTAATTTTCTTTCCAGTGATTGCTTCAGTTTTACATCTTCAGATTACTTAGTTATGTGATTTGAAATGCTCTGTAATTACAAAGAGCTAAGTTTTATGATGTATGAAATTGTAAGAATAAATATTGACTTACAATGAGGGTATTTATATTTGCACAATATGTTTATTTGAGGAACATTCATTTCATTGCATGTGGGTGTTGGTTTCCTACTTTGTTAGATATAGGAATGTGATATTTCAGTGTCACATGTTCATCTTAATCAAGTAAAAGTAAACTGGAACAATTTATATTTAACAGACAGTACCTTATTCCTTCTGACCTCTTTTCAAAATTTATTACAATAATTATTTAATTTATTTCATAATGGAAACTGTATTCTCTAATAATTCTTCAACTCTAATAGAAACAGAACAATTTAAAATAGGTTTCAGTGTAGTCATGTTTAAATGTTAGTCGAGGTACCAGTTCAAGGAATAGATGTACTTCTTGTAAATAAGTTAACATGAGGCAATAGTGCAGCTCTCTGGTGTTTTTTTCACCTTTCAGCTGACCTTCCATAAGCTGGAAGGGTCAGATCTGATGGAACATCCACTCTCTGTGTACTTGTTGCCCCTCCAATTCCTACCCCCTGAATCCTACTGGAATTTCTCAAGCAAGTTAATTTTGATTGTCATCAACTTAGGTAGGTTTCTCTTCTGCACTCTGAAACCTCCTTCAGGGGAGAGATCCTGGAGGCAGCAGCTGGTGGGGAAACCTGTGAGAACAAGCCTATTTCGGAGATTTTTTGCTATGTGACAAGTGCATATATGAGTGGAGAGGCAAGAAAGGGCAGGTCTGAAACATGTGCAGAAACACAGGACTTTTGTGCAGATGGCTTTACATCCATATGCATAAGCCAGGATGTACAGATTCTGAGACTAAACCTCCTGGTTCTGGGATGTGGGAAAGGTGTGAGGAAAGGATAGCAGACAAACCCCATTCTTTACAACCTAAAGAACAATGTCCACAGATCCACTACAATGGGTACTTTATTCTGCTTATAGGTTGGTGGCAGAACCAAACTTGTCAGTCATTGGTAGCAAGAGAATACCACGCCTTTTGAAGTTCCCTCCAGTTTTATATGCCTGGCTCAGCCAGGCCTCCTTGCTGTAGAGGTTTTTTTTCCTGAGGGAAATGCTATAGTCATAACCTAAAAATTAAAGTAACAGTGGCTCAATGTCTCCATCTAATTTTTATCTGTGTCCTAGGGCTCCACTTGCCTTTTTTTGGGGAGATTGTCCTCTGAGCTCTGCTTTCCCTTCTGGGGATTCTACACTGCAATTAAACACTCCTGGCTGGCCTGTGTCAGTTGACTCGGGCTCACGGGGCTCGGGCTAAATGGCTCTTTAATTGCAGTGTAAATGTTCAGGCTCAGCCTGGAGCACAGGATCTGGAATCCTCCTGCCTCATGGGTTCCCAAAGCCCAGGCTCCAGCCCTAGCCAGAATGTCTACACCACAATTAAACGGCCCCTTAGCCCTAGCCCCATGAGCCTGAGTCAGCTGACACTGGCCAGCTGCAGGTCTTTAATTGCAGTGTAGACATGCCCTCCGGCATTTTCAGTGGCTTGTGCTCCCTCAGGCTGCAGGGAAAGAGCTAAGCTGAGAAAAGCGAGAGGAAAAAGGAAGGGTCTTTGTCCCCTTTCCCACCCTTGAATGTTTTGTTGGGGAGCTCAGCCTTCGATTAGGGCAAAGGAAGTCCCTCCCACTCCAGCCTAGACCAGGCATGGTTGCACGGGCCTTTCTTTCTGGGCAGGAAAAGAGGCAAGCAGGATTGGAATAACTGACTTTGGGGGCAAGCATCTCCATTAGGCAACTGTTGCCCGAAGGAAGATTGTGCCTAGATCCCACACCAGTAGCCACATCTCTTACAGTGTAACTCAGCCACCTACTCCGGTTGAGTCTCAGAAAGAGGGCACAACAAACAGGGTAGAAATTGCCAATACTGGAGAAGTGGAATAAGGGACCTTTGGGTCCAGTCCCTCCCCCTGTTGCCATCTATATAATAGACCTCCCAGAGGATCTCTACTCCTATCCCAAGCTGTGGGGAAACATAGGTTTATCTGACCCATATGGACTTCATACAGTACAAATGGATAGAGCCTCTGGGAAACCCATACTTGAACCCCAGGTTAGTTGCTTCTCTGAGAGAGACAAAAGCTGGATTAAACAAAGTGGAATCTGCACGCAGAACTATACTATATCATTGAAAGTCAATTAAATGAACTGGCAATTGATCTCCTTGCACCTGTAAACAGCAATAAAGTACTCTGTGAATTCTCCATATGTCAGGAGTTAAGATACAAAGTTTGAATTATCTCTTGCACAGTAGGGCAAGGTCTCTGCTATATTCCTTCTCACCTATTCCATTGTTTCTTCGGGGCATACAAAAGTTAGCAAGGAGAGAATACCAGTGAGATACTGTTTGTTTTGGGATGAAGCTGCTATGGTCCTTAGGCCAGATTAACCTAGGATTGGACCTTCCTATGTCAGTGTCTCACAGAAGAAATATGTTGTTGCAAAAACCCATCCTCCATACAGCAACAGACATGTTCAAAATGAATACTTTGATCAAGTGATTATTGCTGTCATGGATCCTAGAAAGAACTTAATGAATACCTGGCTGAAGCAAAATCTCTGGTTCAACTGCCACTTTAAACAAGTGAAACATAGCCTTTAATTCCTCCAGGATGACTCTGTTGTGAGTGTATGAGTGTCCAAGCCACAAGATCAAGTCTTTGTACTTGAATGTTCTCAGAATGTTCATGAGAAGGAAGTTTGTATAAACCCTGACATTTAATGCTTCTTTAGGAGCATCTGGCCTAATTCCAGCCCCATAAAGTTACAAAGCATGATCTTGGAACCTCATTCTGGTCCTAATAGTAATATTTTAAGTGAATCCCCATGGGTCATATCTCCGATCCATTAGGGTAAATTTTAGGAGCACTAATAATCTCCAGAAAAGTCATATGTCCTGTAACAAGATCTGCTAGCTTGCCATGTGGCCATCAATACATAAATTTACCAAATTCTACATATTGGTCATAGTCTTCTGTCACAAATGGCATTGGCTAAAGACTTTTTCATGCTTCAGTGCCCAATGGATGATCTAGGATTCCTAACATACCTCGTTTTGGGATGTCGATATGTAAAGGATTATCCTTCTTCCCACCTGTCACAGGGTCTGCACAGGTTTCTGCCTTCTCACCCTGTGCTTAGGCTGGTAAAATAAGAGTTCTCACGCCTTCTTCTGGTGTTTCACCCTTGTGCTTTATTTTACAGTGCCACTGTGCAGTCCCCTTTATCCCCCAACAGTTATCCCCTTTCTAACCCATTCCAGGGTCTCTTGGCCCTTAAGGCTCCCTTCCTGTGGTGAGGAGACAGAGCTGGAGCTGGAGCCTCCTGTCCCCTCCCAGGCTAGCCTCTCAACTGTTTTGTCCAGGGCCTTTATAGCCCGCCCAGCCTTCAGCCCAGCTGTCGCTGCTTAGCTCAGTCTATTGCAGTGAGCCAGCCCTTCTTAGGGCCCACAGCTGGGCTCCCTGCTGGCTGCTTTGAGCCTCTGCCCCTGGCCTCTCTGCCTGAAAGCAGGGCTTAGCCAGCATTTTAGCAGGGCATTCAAGGGGTTTCACCTGCCCTGCCACATCACCCTAGAAGCACACTGCTGTGAAAATCTCATTGCAAAAATTGATCTCAGCAAAATGAATAGGAACATTTATCTATACTTGCTTGAAAATTGTTTCTTTGAGTAAAAAGGGCCACATACCTGGCCAACCCTGGATCATCCAGAATAGAGTTGGAAATTGGCATACAAAGATTCACGTTTATTTCATTTGGGAAAATTAATCCCCACGCTCTGCAGCAGGAGAAACTGTCATACTTTTCCCTTTACAGTATAGTTAACACAATGTGTATTTTAGGATAGTAGAATGAAATCATCTTGGCTATTTGTCCTGTAGTTGTCTCAACTACAGAGAACTTCACAGGTCCATTCCCCTGCTGCCAATGACTGACAGGTCTCGTTCTGCCTTAAACTGCAAGCAGGTGAAACACCCATTTTAAAAGATTTGAGGACCTTAGAATGAAGAAAGGAAATTTTCAGGTAAACACAGTTAAAATGCTCCAATTTTAAATTTCATAGAAGGATAGAATTAAATTTCATATGGAGGATAGAACTGATCACTGTTGCTCACCCTCAAAGATTCAGCATAATTCATTTTCACTAAATCCTGAGTTTTATTCGATTTTGATCCACAAGTAGAAACTATAAATCTCCATATAGTACCAACAAAATGTTGTCTTAGTAAGATTTATATCATATTTATAGGAAATTGTAAAACTGGATTGTATAGTGTGCAATTTTGGAAAATGATTTATTTTTTAAAATTCATGAAAATTTATGGAGAATAGTAATTTTGGTCTGCATTTGCTTTTCAGGGAGTAAAAACCAGAAGCTTGGATATGTATAATAGTACCTGTGAGTCTAAGGGTATGTCTACACTACGAAATTAGTTTGAATTTATAGAAGCCGGTTTTATTGAAATCGGTTGTATACAGCCGATTGTGTGTGTCCCCACATAAAATGCTCTAGGTGCTCTAGTCGGCGGACCGCGTCCACAGTACGAGGCTAGCGTCGACTTCCGGAGCATTGCACTATGGGTAGCTATCCCACAGCTATCCCACAGTTCCCGCAGTCTCCGCCGCCCCTTGGAATTCTGGGTTGAGATCCCAATGCCCGGATGATGCAAAACAGTGTCGCGGGCGGATCTGGGTACATGTCGTCAGGCCCCTCCCCCCCGTCACAGCAACGGCAGACAATAGATTCGCGCCTTTTTACCTGGGTTACCTGTGCAGACAACATACCACGGCAAGCATGGAGCCCGCTCAGCTCAGCTGAGCTCACCATCACCATATGTCCTCTGGGTGCCGGCAGACGTGGGACTGCATTGCTACACAGCAGCAGCTGCTAACTGCCTTTTGGCGGTAGACGGTGCAGTAGACTGGTAGCCTTCATCGGCGATCTGGGTGCTGGCAGCCGTGGGGCTGCATTGCACCAGCCCCTTGCCTTTTGGCAGTAGATGGTGTATTACGACTGTTAACCGTCCTATTACAAGTTTGGTCATCGCACATTAGCAGAGTCTTCCCTGAGCAGCAGATCGTGCAATAGGCCTGAAGACCATCGTAATACACTAACTGCCAAGCGCCCAGTATTTGCTGCCAAGCACCCAGAAAGATGCCGAGGGCTATCGGTCACGCTGCACCGTCATCTTAAGATGTAAAAAATAGATTTGCTCTGTATTCATTTGCTTCCCCCTCCCTCCGTCAAATCAACGGCCTGCTAAACCCAGGGTTTTCAGTTTAATCTTTGGGGGGGCCATTCTGTGTGACAGTTGTTTGTGTTTCTCCCTGATGCACAGCCACCGTTCTTGATTTTAATTCCCTGTACCTGTACACCATGTCGTCACTCGGCCCGCCCTCCCTCCTTCCCCTAGTCCGTCAGATACTACTTTCGCGCCCTTTTTTTGAATTCTGGGTTGAGATCCCAATGCCCGGATGATGCAAAACAGTGTCGCGGGCGGTTCTGGGTACATGTCGTCAGGCCCCTCCCCCCTCGTCACAGCAACGGCAGACAATAGATTCGCGCCTTTTTACCTGAGTTACCTGTGCAGACAACATACCACGGCAAGCATGGAGCCCGCTCAGCTCAGCTGAGCTCACCGTCACCACATGTCCTCTGGGTGCCGGCAGACGTGGGACTGCATTGCTACACAGCAGCAGCTGCTAACTGCCTTTTGGCGGTAGACGGTGTAGCATGAGTAATAGCCGTGGGGCTGGCAGCCGTAGGGCTGCATTGCACCAGCCCCTTGCCAGGAGATGGTATATTATGACTGGTACCCATCGTCGTCGTACTGGAGTGGCTGTCAATCATGGCCACCTGGGCAGACATGCTACTGTTTCGATGATGATGGCTACCAGTCGTAGTATACTATTTTCTGCCAATTGCCCAGTATTGTCTGCTAAGCACCCAGAAGAGGCCGAGGGCGATGCTGGGTGCTGGCGGACGTGGGGCTGGCAGACGTGGGGCTGCATTGCTACACAGCAGCAGCCCCTTGCCTTTTGGTAGAAGATGTTATTACGATTGGTATCTGTCGTCATCGTACTGCAGAGGCTATCACTCATGCTGCACCGTCAGCTGCCAGCTTAAGATGTAAAAAATAGATTTGCTTCCCCTTCCTCCGTGAAATCAACGGCCTGCTAAGCCCAGGGTTTTGAGTTTAATCTTTGGGGGGGACCATTCTGTGTGACAGTTGTTTGTGTTTCTCCCTGATGCACAGCCACCTTTCTTGATTTTAATTCCCTGTTCCTGTACCTGTACGCCATGTCGTCACTCAGCCCTCCCTCCCTCCAGCCCTCCCTCCTTCTCCTGGTCCATCAGATACTAGTTTCGCGCCTTTTTTCTGACCAGGCGCCATAGCTAGCACTGGGATCATGGAGCCCGCTCAGATCACCGCGGCAATTATGAGCACTATGAACACCACGCGCATTGTCCTGGAGTATATGCAGAGCCAGGACATGCCAAGGCGAAACCCGGACCACCCGAGGTGGCGATTGCAGCGCGGCGAAGAGAGTGATGAGGAAATTGACATGGACATAGACCTCTTACAAGGCACAGGCCCCAGCAATGTGGAAATCATGGTGTCACTGGGGCAGGTTCATGCCATGGAACGCCGATTCTGGGCCCGAGAAACAAGCACAGACTGGTGGGACCGCATCGTGCTGCAGGTATGGGACGATTCCCAGTGGCTGCGAAACGTTCGCATGCGTAAGGGCACTTTCATGGAACTTTGTGACTTGCTTTCCCCTACCCTGAAACGCCAGGATACCAAGATGAGAGCAGCCCTCACAGTTGAGAAGCGAGTGGCGATAGCCCTGTGGAAGCTTGCAACGCCAGACAGCTACCGGTCAGTCGGGAATCAATTTGGAGTGGGCAAATCTACGGTGGGGGCTGCTGTGATCCAATTTGCCAGGGCAATGAAAGACCTGGTGATATCAAGGGTAGTGACTCTGGGCAACGTGCAGTCAATAGTGGATGGTTTTGCTGAAATGGGATTCCCAAACTGTGGCGGGGCCATAGACGGAACCCATATCCCTATCTTGTCACCGGAGCACCAAGCCACCGACTACGTAAACCGCAAGGGGTACTTTTCAATGCTGCTGCAAGCCCTGGTGGATCACAAGGGACGTTTCACCAACATCAACGTGGGATGGCCGGGAAAGGTACATGATGCTCGCGTCTTCAGGAACTCTGCTCTGTTTCGAAAGCTGGAGGAAGGGACTTTCTTCCCGGACCAGAAAGTAACCGTTGGGGATGTTGAAATGCCTATCGTGATCCTTGGGGACCCAGCCTACCCCTTAATGCCATGGCTCATGAAGCCGTACACAGGCAGCCTGGACAGGAGTCAGGACCTGTTCAACTACAGGCTGAGCAAGTGCCGAATGGTGGTGGAATGTGCATTTGGACGTTTAAAAGCGCGCTGGCGCAGCTTATTGACTCGCTCAGACCTCAGCGAAAAGAATATCCCCATTGTTATTGCTGCTTGCTGTGCGCTCCACAATATCTCTGAGAGTAATGGGGAGACCTTTATGGTGGGGTGGGAGGTTGAGGCAACTCACCTGGCCGCTGATTACGCGCAGCCAGACACCAGGGCGGTTAGAGGAGCACAGCAGGGCGCGGTGCGCATCAGAGAAGCTTTGAAAACGAGTTTTGTGACTGGCCAGGCTACTGTGTGAAACTTCTGTTTGTTTCTCCTTGATGAATCCTCCAACCCCCCCCCCCCCCGGCCTGATTCACTCTACTTCCCTGTAAACCAACAACCCCACCCCACCTTCCCCTCCCCAATTCGAGCACCGCTTGCAGAGGCAATAAAGTCATTGTTTTTTCACATTCATGCATTCTTTATTAATTCCTCATAGAAGTAGGGGGATAATTGCCAAGGTAGCCTGGGATGGGTGGGGGAGGAGGGATGGAAAAGGACACACTGCATTTTAAAACTTTAACTCTTATTGAAGGCCAGCCTTCTGATGCTTGGGCAATCATCTGGGGTGGAGTGACTGGGTGGACGGAGGCCCCCCCCCCACCGTGTTCTTGGGCGTCTGGGTGAGGAGGCTATGGAACTTGGGGAGGAGGGCTGTTGGTTAAACAGGGGCTGTAGCGGCGGTCTCTGCTCCTGCTGCCTTTCCTGCAGCTCAACCATACGCTCGAGCATATCAGTTTGATGCTCCAGCAGACGGAGCATTGACTCTTGCCGTCTGTCTGCAAGCTGACGCCACCTATCATCTTCAGCCCGCCACTTGCTCTTTTCATCCCGCCATTCAGCCCGCCACCTCTCCTCTCGTTCATATTGTGCTTTTCTTATGTCCGACATTGACTGCCTCCACGCATTCTGCTGTGCTCTATCAGCGTGGGAGGACATCTGGAGCTCCGTGAACATATCGTCCCGTGTCCTCCATTTTCTCTTTCTAATGTTCACTAGCCTCTGCGAAGGAGAAACATTTGCAGCTGGTGGAGGAGAAGGGAGAGGTGGTTAAAAAAGACACATTTTAGAGAACAATGGGTACACTCTTTCATTACAAGGTCGCATTTTTCCTCTGCCTGCCAGTTTGGTATGAGAGATCACTCACGCAGTGCCCCAGGCAACATATTTCGGCTTGCAGGCAGCCATGGTAAGCCACAGTCTTTTGGCTTTTTTAACCTCCTTAACATGCGGGAAAGGTTGCAAACAGCAGCGCATTTCCCATATCAAGGATGAATTGGGTTGTCCATTTAAAATGGGTTTTCAATGTAAAAGGAGGGGCTGCGGTTTCCCGGTTAACATGCGGCACAAACCCAAGTAAACCACACCCCCCCACACACACACACGATTCTCTGGGATGATCACTTCACCCCTCCCCTCCACCACGTGGTTAACAGCGGGGAACATTTCTGTTCAGAAGAGCAGGAACGGGCGCCTCTGAATGTCCCCTTAATAAAATCACCCCATTTCAACCAGGTGACCGTGAATGATATCACTCTCCTGAGGATAACAAAGAGAGATAAGGAATGGATATTGTCTGCATGCCAGCAAACACCGGGACCATACGCTGCCATGCTTTGTTATGCAATGATTCCAGACTACGTGCTACTGGCCTGGCGTGGTAAAGTGTCCTACCATGGCGGACGGGATAAGGCAGCCCTCCCCAGAAACCTTTTGCAAACGCTTTGGGAGTACATAAAGGAGAGCTTTCTGGAGATGTCCCTGGAGGATTTCCGCTCCATCCCCATACACGTTAACAGACTTTTCCAGTAGATGTACTGGCCGCGATTGCCAGGGCAAATTAATCATTAAACACGCTTGCTTTTAAACCATGTGTAATGTTTACAAATATTTACAAAGGTACACTCACCAGAGGTCTCCTGTGTGCCCTGAGGGTCTTGGGTGAGTTCGGGGGTTACTGGTTCTAGGTCCAGGGTAACAAACATATCCTGGCTGTTGGGGAAACCGGTTTCTCCGCTTCCTTGCTGCTGTGAGCTACCTACAGTACCTCCATCCTCATCTTCCTCATTCCCCGAACCGTCTTCCCTGTGTGTTTCTCCAGTGAGAGAGTCATAGCACACGGTTGGGGTAGTGGTGGCTGCACCCCCTAGGATCGCATGCAGCTCCGCGTAGAAGCGGCAAGTTTGCGGCTCTGCCCCAGACCTTCCGTTTGCTTCTCTGGCTTTGTGGTAAGCTTGCCGTAGCTCCTTAATTTTCACGCGGCACTGCTGTGTGTCCCTGTTATGGCCTCGGTCCTTCATGGCCTTGGAGATCTTTTCTAATACTTTGCCATTTCTTTTACTGCTACGGAGTTCAGCTATCACTGCTTCATCTCCCCATATGGCAAGCAGATCCCGTACCTCCCGTTCGGTCCATGCTGGAGCTCTTTTGCGATCCTGGGACTCCATCACGGTTACCTGTGCTGATGAGCTCTGCGTGGTCACCTGTGCTCTCCACGCTGAGCAAACAGGAAATGAAATTCAAACATTTGTGGGTCTTTTCCTGTCTACCTGGTCAGTGCATCTGAGTTGAGAGTGCTGTCCAGAGTGGTCACAATGAAGCACTGTGGGATAGCTCCCGGAGGCCAATAACGTCGAGTTCTGTCCACACTACCCCAATTCCGACCCGCAAAGGCCGGTTTTATCGCTAATCCCTTCGTCGGAGGTGGTGTAAAGAAACGGGTTTAAAGGACCCTTTAAGTCGAAAGAAAGGGCTTTGTTGTGTGGACGTGTCCAGGCTTAATTCGATTTAACGCTGCTAAAGTCGACCTAAACCCGTAGTGTAGACCAGGCCTTAGCTACTTTTAATAATAATTAGAACTGAGAAAAAAATGTGGCCAGTTTATTCACCAAAAAAAAAAAAAATGC
The DNA here is from genome assembly GCF_013100865.1 of Trachemys scripta elegans. NCBI lineage: Eukaryota > Metazoa > Chordata > Testudines > Emydidae > Trachemys > Trachemys scripta. Next base: position 34,765,404 of record NC_048303.1, on the reverse strand, counting down.
AATTTCAGGTCAACAAAAAATATTTGTGAATTCAATCCAAATTTGCAAAAATAGTTTTCGCCAAAAAAAAAAATCTTGTTTTAAAGTTAAAACAGTTTATTTAGAAATTTAGCTAGCTCTATTTAAAGAAACAAACAGAATCCCTGAAAATAAAACAAAGTGAAAAGATATTAATTTCATGACATTAATTTGTTTGACCCAAACCAACATTGTTTTGGTTTTTCATTTCAGTGAGGAAAAAGAAATTCCATTTCAGGTCAATCCAAAACATTTTTTTTAAACTCCTTTTGTTCAGCCACCACACTGAAAAATCATTCTCTCAGCTCTAATAATAATACTTAGTTCTTATATAGCACTTTTTATCTGTATATTATTTAATTTCACAGCTGATTTATGTGATTCTGTGGTTATGGGATTTATCCATTTTGGGCTAAATTAAGTGAATTGCTGAATGCTATCAGCATTATTGTAGTCCGTTTGAGGTGAGGATTCTCATTACTATGCAGAATCAGGCCCTTTATAATGCTTCCCTTTGTCCTTCTTCTACCATTACCAACAGAATTTTTCTAAATGTTTGAGAAATTATTACAGTCAAAAAAGGATTTTTTTTAACTGTAGACTCTGATAATCAAATGAAACTGCTTATTGTAGTTTTGCTCTTCAATATGTGCACCCAAATTTTTCTTTTCTCGGTGACAAGTTCTCAAGTTCCTTTCTGTATATGAAGTCTCCATTCCACAGACACCCAATCTCAGGTGATGAGAGAACAATTAATGGGAGTCTTCAAAAGCTACTAGACATTGTTTCTTACCCTCAGAGTATAATCAGCCAATAGTTTGTTCTTATGTTCTACTGTGTCTACACACAAAGTCGTCAAGTGACAAACTTTATTTCACTGGTTTTATTGCCAGAGAGTTTTTGAGTGAAGTTCTATGAAAGGTCATAGAACCCTGTCTCTACCAAGTGCAGTCTGATTATTAAACTCAGGCCTGATCTACTCAGAGGCTGATGTAGCTACATTGCTAGTTGCATATTAGGAAAATCAATTTGGAATCTATATTGCAAGAATTATTTGCTTTAGTATCTTCTCTTTTATTCTAATGACCATAGACAATATAAGCATACAGTGAGGTTTTTTATTTGATTACAGAATTATGTTAGATTTAATGCACTGTCTAAAAGACTTCTGTATTTGAAGTGGCCACTCAAGCCTCATTCTGATAAGTCTGTGGTCTCATCATAAACTATGGAGAACAAGGCTTTTATTGTGAAAGTACATTGTCAAATAGTCCATGAAAGTCATAGTTATGTTGGATGATGGAACTAAGAGGTTTACATTCCTTCCACAATATGAGCTATTATGAAATGTGCAGGTAGAAATATCTACTTTTGCTTTCACTTGACTGGAGAGGTATGCTGGTGTTTAAAAGGTCTCTACTTCAGAATGGAACAATTAGTTTTTCAATTCCAAATAACTTCCTACAGGAAATGATTACTGTATTTTTAACACATGTCCATTTTCATGACATCACACTTTAAGATGAGGAGAAAAGTTTAAAGTTGGGTATACAAAAGGCAGACATCCCTTACTGAACACAGAAGTTCAATGTGGGTGGAGAAATTTGGTAGTATATTTTTATTAATGAGACAGGACTAGAAAAAAGGAATTTTTCTTACATGAAAAGCATTTTCTAGTGCAAGTTCTTTAAAGAAGCATTATGTTCAGCCCTGGCAAACGTGTCACTGTATATTACAGAGACAAAGTGGGTGAGGTAATATCTTTTATTGGACCAACTTCTGTTGGTGAGAGAGGCAAGCTTTCAAGATCACACAGAGCTCTTCTTCAGATTGTTTAGCGTAAGTAGTTAATACATATTTCAAGGGACCATTCAAGGTGAAGTGAACCATTTCCTCCCTATGAATGGAGGGGTATTAAGAAGATGGGGGGGGGGAAGCAGCTGGGGGGGGGGAGAGCGTTAATGGATTATAGATTGTTGTAATAAGCCATACATCCAGTGTGTCTATTCAGTCCATGATTTTTAGTGCCTAGCAAAGTTATAAATTTAAGCTCCCAGGCTCATCTTTTGAAGGTGTTGTGCAGGTTTCCTTTGACGATGAGGACTGAGAGATCAGATATAGAATCATTGCTTGGTGAAAAGGGGTCACCCACAGGTTATATGCTGTTTTTGGCTTTTATCATTTTCCTGTGTGAGTTCATTTGAGAGCATAGTGATTGTCTATTTCATGGTGCTTTTTGTAAAGCATTTGTAGGTAAGGCAAAGCTTCTGAGTAGACTGGATACAGCTCATGGTACATGTATTCCATGCCCTCCATGGTATATTTTCAGTGATGGGCACTGTATTAAGATTTTACATATCAGGAGACAGATCCAAATCCTATTAAATATCTATGGAAAGACTTCTGTTTATTTCTGTGACAGATGGATTGGACCCCAAGAGTGTAGATTCATTTAAATACTTTCTATTCTTAGAAAAATCTTCTTGTATTTTTGTACATTTAAAATGTAATAGAAGTACCCTCATTCATTTTCTTCTTCAATAAACATTTTACTTGCTCTTAGTTATTTTATCCCTTCAATAATTTCAAAAAGGGTAAAGGAAAGTGTTAAACCCTTTTACTATTACGCTTAATTTCATTAGTACTCTTAATTGCTCTGACTCAATGAAACCTACCACATAACTTTCCCAAAAGAATTATGTATTAAGGTAGAACTATGCAGTATGACTTATGGATATCAAAAGTGTAACTGCCGCACATGTAGACATATCCAAGATAGCTGTGATCTACCTAGTTTGAATAACAATAGCAGCAAAGCTGCAGTGTCTTAGGCTGGGTCTACACTACCCGCCTGAATCGGCGGGTAGAAATCGACCTCTCGGGGATCGACGCTCTTACTCCACCAGCGGAGGTGGGAGTAAGCGCCGTCGACGGGAAGCCACAGAGGTCGATTTTGCCGCCGTCCTCACAGCGGGGTAAGTCGGCTGCGATACGTCGAATTCAGCTACGCTATTCACGTAGCTGAATTTGCGTATCTTAAATCGACTCCCCCCTGTAGTGTAGATGTAGCCTTAGGCTGTACTACGCCATTCTTTCTCGCCCCCCCATCCCGAATCCTGGATATATATCTGAGCTGCTATCCCGTGTTGCTGCAGCTTCACTACAATTATTACTCAAGCTAGTTAGATCAAAGCTGGCTTGGGTATGTCTATGTGTGCTGCAGTCACATCTCTGATTTCAGTGTAGACATACACTTTGTGAAGTTGATGGTTTCAGTGTGTAGGAATGTTGTAAAACTTTGTGGTTTTGATTCACAAGTGACCTTATTTCTTGTGTTTTGCTTTGAGTTTTGTTTTGAAATGAATTTAAAAATTGAAAACAAAACCAAACCAAAACCACAGACTTGAATAGTTTCCAGGGGGAACCATTTCTTAGTCCAAGTTTATTCAAAATATAGCCCAGGATTTCTTTTACTTTGATTTGAGCTCTGGTTCTATAATGAAAATTTTACAGAATTCTGCAAATGTCTATTCATTCATTAGATGAAAGTTAGAAAACAACCTTAAATCTTCCAAATTATGTGGAATTTGTATTTGTTTACAATGCTGTTAATTAACTTCAGAAGACTAATAGGCTAGTCATAGCATCTAGATCTGTTCAATGCAATGTAAATGAGATTTTTTTCTTCATTTTTACATATTGCATGTACAGTCTTAGAAGTTGTTAGTTTTATTATTTTGACTGATATTTATCTCAAGTTCATTCAACAATATACTTCTGCAGGGGTGATACAGTGCTATAGAGAGAGGCTAGAGGTTTGCTGTGGTGGGGAGGTGTAAATGTACTATACATGTGTGTATGACAGGATGCAGAGATCCTATTTGGTCATGGCCAAACTGAGCGTTAGCTCTAAGTCACTTTCTTTCTCTCTCTTCCGCCTGACCCTGACCCCCCTCCCCCAAAAGGCCTAAGGAAAGATGAGGTAGGGCTGGATATTACTGGACAACACTCAGGGTCTCCAGGAACAAGGAAGGAAAGTCCATAGGAGTAGCTGCTTGGGAGACAGAAAAAGAGAGGGTGTGTTGAAGAAAGAAGGTCTCCACATGATCATTACAGGGCTGAAGTAACTACTAAATCAAAATACTGAACATACCAAGGATCATTTACTGTCAAAGTTGTACATAGTTTAGGTTAACTTGAAAATTATAATATGAAATAATTCAGAGATACAAAGAAGCAGCCTTTTTTCTACATAAAATAAATAATGTATAGTTCAGAAGCTGGAGATATTACATAAAATATTAATTCAGAACTTGCTGGATTCCAGTCCCTGCTCCAAAGACTATTCAGATATTTCATATGATCTGGAACAGTTTCAAAAGAAGAGATTGAGAGTCATCTACCTCAGAACATCCCAGAGGCCAGTGGTTAGGACACTTTCTTGGGAAGTATCAGAGTGCAGAATTTAAATCCCTACTCCATATCAGACAGAGGGGAGAATTGAATCAGATTCTCCCACATCCCAGCTGCGTGTCCTAACTACTGGGTGAAACATTGTAAAGAAGAACAGCAACATCCTATTCCTCTGGCTGTTTTGTGAATGGTACCAATGTCCCCTTCTGAATTTAGCCTGAAAATGTATCTTTTTGGCTAAAATCATTTGGCAAAACTGTCAAATTTGCAAGTAGTTTCAGATGGACTGAAACTGTATTTCACAATTGCTTATTTAAAAATTTTTTCCCAGATTTTATTTCGCGAGATACCAAAGTAAAACAAATTAAGGCTGCATCTTAAAATATTTATTTGGGTAGCATACAGAAAATTAAATTATTAATTGTAAAATACCTATGTCAATTTAAATAATGTATAGGAGTGCAGAACAATCCACTTGAATGAAAGTAATTGGTTATTTTTATCCCTGTGCAGATGTACCCTGTACATATGGAACTTCTTTTGATATCAAAGGTAGGTGCTATGCATATAAAGATTACAGAATATTGAAGTAGAGATTTGCTATTTAGGCCTTAAAGGACAGTTTTGCTGTGAGACAAGGTGGGTGAGGTAATATCTTTTATTGGAATAACTTCTGTTGGTGAGAGAGAGAAGCTTTCGAGCTCTTCTTCAGGTCTGGGGAATGTACTCGGAGTGTCACAGCTAAACACAAGGTTGAACTGATTGTTTAGCTTAAGTAGTAAACACATATTTGAAAAGGGCTTTGGAGCTGTGCTCCGGCTCCACTCAGCTCCAGGCAAAAACCTGCAGCTCCGCTGCTCCGCGCTCCAGCTCTGGGCTCCGCTCCAAAGCCCTGCATTTGAAGTAACTGTTTAAAGTGAAGTAGCCTATTAACACCTCACCCATCATGGTGGTGCAGGGGGGCGGGGGTGTTGGAGAAGTTGAGGGGTTGGGGGGAATGGGTTATAGATTGTTGTATTAAGTCATAAATCCCTGATTTTTAAGATCTAGCAAAGTTATGAATTTAAGATCCCAGGCTCATCTTTTGAAGGTGTTGTGCAGGTTTCCTTTGAGGATGAGGACTGAGAGATCAGATATAGAAACATTGCTTGTGAAAAGGGTTCACCCACAGATGATATGCTGTTTTTGTCTTTTATCATTTTTCTGTGTGAGTTCAACATCTTCATTAATAATCTGGCCGATGGGATGGATTGCACCCTCAGCAAGTTCACAGATGGCACTAAACTGGGGGGAGAGGTAGATATGCTGGAGGGTAGGGATAGGGTCCAATGTGACCTAGACAAATTGGAGGATTGGGCCAAAAGAAATCTGATGGAGGTCAACAAGGATCAGTGCACAGTCCTGCACTTAGGACGGAAGAATCTTATGCACTGCTACAGGCTGGGGACTGACTAGCTAAGTGGCAATTCTGCAGAAAAGGACCAAGGGATTACAGTGGACGAGAAGCTGGATACGAGTCAACTGTGTACTCTTGTTGCCAAGAAGGCCAACGGCATATTGGGCTGCATTAGTAGGAGTGTTGCCAGCAGATTGAGGGAAGTGATTATTCCCCTCTATTCAGCACTGGTGAGGCCACATCCAGTTTTGCCCCCCACTATAGAAGGGATGTGGACAAATTGGAGAGAGTGCAGCGGAGGGCAATGAAAATGATTAGGGGTTGGGGCACATGACTTACGAGGAGAGGCTGAGGGATCTGGGCTTATTTAGTCTGCAGAAGAGAAGAGTGAGAGGGGATTTGATAGCAGTGAAGGAATAAAATGGACACCGTGTAGAATCAAGCACGTGGGTGTATTACGCACAGCACTGGTGGAGTGTCACTTTGCTTATTAGGCTCAGAGACACTGCCAAGCAGTTGATTACAATGGATTATATGGAATCTTCATGGGCAGAGGGAAGTGACAGGGTGGGAAGTCCCGAGCCCCTGGATAGGTCTAGCAGCAAGACAAGATAAGCACAGTAAGCCAAAGTCTAAAGATTACATAATTTCTCCACCCATGGTTTCAGATTAATATATAACATATTGTTAGTACACAGGTGTTTTCCTTTAAACAATGTATAAAGTGTATAAGTATAAAATATATATGTTGAATTCTGATTTGGGGTCCATAGGAATGAGGTAGCTCCTCTGATTGTCCAACAGGTACATACCTGGGGGTTAAAGCAAAAAGACTTTGAAAAGTACATGGCAATAGAAATTGTTTTTCAGGTTACTCATGTTTCTAAAAGGCTAACATTGGCATCTGGGATGGAGGAGGTGCACCAATTAGAAGAGGGTTCTAGTGTGTGGTGAGAGGGGGTTTTATTTGTGTATTTAAACAGGTTGTTTTGGGGTATTTGAATGGTTCATTCCATGATGCAATCCTCTTCTCTGGTGGAATATCCTTGTTTGAAGGTGGTTTTAGGTGTGTTAAGGTGTATATCCTGGACTTTCTCCTCTGAACATGTTCTGTGGTATCCGAATGCCTGGCTGTAGATAAAAGATTTATTAGTGTTTTTGCTGTGAGTCAGTAGCACCCCAATAAAAAGAACTGAAGTCTAGAAAAATAGAAATTCTTCGGCCAGATGTGTACTTACTGCCCTCCCAGCTATATAATAATTTTCAGTGATGGAGTGAGGGGAGAATATAATTGCCTGTCAATTATTTTATGTCAAATTGCATGACAATTTCTTTAAATCTTGATTTAGTTTTAGAAACATCACACACATTATTTGATGAATGCAGATGTAATGTGAGGGGTGTGTGTGTGAGAGAGAGAACCTATTCAACGTCAGAATTTCAGTGTACTTATGGCCTCCACAGACTTTTCGAAGAGATGCTGCCAAGGTTGAGAGGGCTGGAATGTTGTTTCCTGCTCCTTACATTTTTATTATGTATGATTTTAAAAATAAAAAAAACTTGTCCCTCAGCATGAAAATGTTAAAATTCCTTGCTGTCAACCTATCAATAAAAATGGACCACCCACAGAAAAAAATTAGTAGGTGCTTAGCACTCACGGTCAGCCAGCTCCCCCGCTTACCCTCCAAGCACCTCCCGTCCACTAGTGGCCCCGTGGGTCAACTCCTCCCTCTCCCTCCCAGCGCCTCCCGCCCACCACGATCAGCTGTTCTGAGACGGGCAGGAGGCACTGAATGGGAGGAGCAGGGATGGGACGGGGCGGAATTGGGTGGGAGGGGTGGGGTGGGGGGGCAGGCTAGCGGGAAGGGGTTATGTGGTGGTAGGGCCTGGGGTGGAGCATGGGGGTTGAGCACTCGCGGGTCCCAGAGGAAGCTGGTGCCTGTGACTGGAGTGCTGAGTTACTTGTAATTGAGGACATGTATATGGCATAAAACATTTTGTACATTTCTCTGTTCTGCCTATATGTCTTGTTCTTATAAACAATATTGAAGATGACAAGAATCTAGGTGTTGAGTAAGGCAGGGAGTTTCTAGTGTTTAGAGTATGGTACTGGGAGTCTGAACTTCAAGTTAAGTTCCCAGCTCTTCCACAGATTGTTTTGTGATCATCTGAAATTTGTTTGACCTCATTTCTGTATTTGAACAAGTAGGATTGTAATTTCTACTTTTTTTTAAATAAATATATATATATATATATATATATATATATATATATATATATATATATATATATAAATTAAAAATAATCCTATCTAATATAACTGTTGTTATATTATGAATGATGTTCACAGTCATTAGAAATATAANATATATATATATATATATATATTAATTAATGGAGATATCCTATCTCCTAGAACTGGAAGGGACCTTGAAAGGTCATTGAGTCCAGCCCCATGCCTTCACTAGCAGGAGCAAGTACTGATTTTGCTCCAGATCCCTAAGTGGCCCCCTCAAGGATTGAACTCACAACCCTGGGTTTAACAGGCCAATGCTCAAACCACTGAGCTCAAACTTTGAGCCAATGCTCATGAGTGTCCTAATGAATCACTGTATAGTGCTTTGAGATCTTCAGATGAAAGGCTTGATGCTCTGACTGATGTCAATGACACAACTACCTTTGACATTAATGGTGCTGGATCATGAATTATTAGTAAATGCCTAATTATTACATTAATACTATTGACAGAGCAATATTTTTCTTAATTTCAGTATCTTCTCAGCTAACAAGAACAGAGCTTTTTTCACAACGCTGCTTGCTGATGATAGGGGTGGGGTTTTACATTGAGGGCCAGTATAGTATGCTGGATTGCGCATTGGGGTGCTAGGCTGGATACCTAGGTTAAGTTCTAGACCAGGGGTCGGCAACCTCTGACACGCGGCTTGCCCGGATAAGGCCCCTGGCAGGCGGGGCCAGTTTGTTTACCTGCTGCGTCCGCAGGTTTGGCCAATCGCGGCTCCCACTGGCCGCGGTTCGCCATCCCAGGCCAATGGGGGCTGCGGGAAGTGGCGCGGGCTGAGGAATTTGCTGGCCGCGGCTTCCTGCCACCCCCATTGGCCTGGGACAGTGAACCGCAGTCAGTGGGAGCCACGATCGGCCGAACCTGCAGACTCAGAAGGTAAACAAACTGGCCCGGCCGCCAGGGTGCTTGCCAGAGGTTGCCGACCCCTGTTCTAGACTCTACACCAGGCTATGTCTCAAATGTGCTTAGACTCAAATTTTGATAAGTCTGCCAGTTTTGGGGCACTCTGATTTTTTGAATGCCCAACTTGAAAAATGAGAGCCTACTTTTGAGGGGTGCTGAGCACCTACACATTCAAGTGAAATCAATAGGGCTGCAGGTGCTCAACATCTCTGAAAATCAGCAGTTAGAGTGTCTGAAGGTGAACACCCCAAAATAGAGGTGGACCTTTGAAAAAATGTGGGTTTTAAACACTCTGGGGCAGATTCTCTGATCTGTCAAATTAGTGGCACAAAGCAAACTTCCTGGCTGGAGATTTCCACAGAGAAATATCTGCCCTTGGGTTATGGGGAGTCTTCACTGGTGTAATACTAGCAAAGACAGCCTACAGCAGCTGCTGCTGCTCCCACACTGGTGAAGAGGCAGGCTGAGGGTGGGAGGAGGCAAATGAAGCTAAACTGTACTATACTTGATCCTCACTTATGCTAGTAAGTTAGAGTACCTTGGACATAGTGGAGAATCAATTTCATTGTACCACAATTGCTCAATTTGGGAAAAGGAGAGAATAATACATATCACTATGTTTAAAGTGCTTTGAGATCTATACGTGCAAAAAGTGGTGGGGGAGAGGGGGCAGAAAAGTGATGGTATTGCTATTTGCTTTTTGAGCCACTTTGCCATGGTAATGTAATGGAAGAAGATTCTGCATAAATTCTGGATGTTTATCATGTGAATAATCATTATGAACAAAATGGGTGATGAATTTTGATATGTATATAAGCGTTCCTACTCTGCTAAAGTGCATATTATTTTACTCTGTTCTTTTATTTATTCATTTATTTTTAAACAAGTCATGTATTGAACATACAACACCCTCTTTGACTGCAAAAAGACCTTAAAACATTATTGGGTTAGGTATTAGAAGGCTATTTTATTTTTTAATGAGAATTATATTAACATTAAAGAAATTGGCTGAAATAAAATAATATGCTGCTTTACTATGCTTTATTTCCTGGCTGGAACCCTGGGCTTGAGCTTCACTTTTGATTATATTAATCTCATTATATTTGGTGACTGTTTGTTTGCTATTTATGCACAGTTAAATATGATTTTATGACTTCTTGTTTCCTGATTTTTATTACATGATCTTTTAGGAAATGAATCCTATTTTTATAATGCTATTATTCACTCTGGAAAAAGTGATACATTTAATGCTTATTCTAAGTAAAATAACTGGCTCCTGGGTAACTGCTGAAGCTAGATTTAATAAAATCTCAATCTAGCTGCAGCACTGAAATAATTTGTGGGGGGGTTGGTGGGAGGGAGTTGGAAACAGGCCAAGGGAACTTGTAGAGTCTTGTGTGATGTCCTCACAATACAAATTAGCGTTTAATTACATTTTATCCATTCTAATTAATTACACAACTTCTTTTCTATTTAGAACTGATAAAGTTACAAAATACCTTAAGACTAATAAGAAAATGATTATTTGTTATCAACTAGTTTCTGCTAAATCAAGTAAATATTAGATTTTATATAGTTTTTTTAACTTGTTACAGTGTAGTGATTTGCTTTATTAAAAATAATTAAAATATGTAAGGTGTTTTCAACTTTGAAACAAGCCAAAAATGCTATCTTGTTTCTTTGGAAACATTCTGACTTCCAATATGCACAGCAAATTGTGTATATGAAAATAAATTGTTGAGCATATGTGTACAAATACAATAGCTGGTTTTCCAAGATATGTGAATGCAATATTGTTCCGTTGGGGCACAAGTTCAAACTATAAAAAGACAATAAAATAGTTATTACCTTTTTAAGCCACACCAACACAAGAAGGATATTGATCCTGATTCTATCTATCTGAAGTGCTTATTATAATTTATTTGTATTACCATAGCACCTAGGAGCTCTAGACATGGATAAGGATCCCATGTTCAGAACAATAGATGATCCTGCCCCAAACGGCTTACAATCTAAGTATGAGACAAGAGACATCAGATGGCTATAGACAAGCTGGGTGACTACAAGGAAACAATGAGACAATATTGTTCTGCATGATAGGCAGTGGTGTCAGGACACCAGCAGCTTAATCATTGTCAAGTATTTTTTAGGCAACATAGAAAAGAAAAGTTTTAAGGAGAATAATGACTTAATTTTGAAGATGTTTACAGGGACCTCATCCCAAGTGTGAGTGGCTACATAGGAGAATGGACCTCCTTATCAGAGCATCTCATAATGTTTAATGTATTTATCCTTACAATATCCCTGTGAGGTAGGTAAATATTGTCTCCATTTTACAGATCGGTATATGACACACAGAGAGACTAAGGGTATGTCTACACTGGAGTTGGGAGCATGCATCCTTGCTCAGGTAGACAGACATGAGCTAGATCCACTCTAGCTAGTGCACTAAGAAAAGCAGTTTAGGAGGTGGTAGCATGGTTTAACCACCTGAGTGCAAACCTGCCCAGCCCCACTGGGTATGTACTCAGGCGACTAGCCTGAGCTGCCTCCCATACTACCTTTGGCTGTGCTACTTTTATCATGCTGGCTCAAGCAGAGCTAGTGCATGCCTGGCTACCCCTGCTGAGAAGCATGCTCTCAGCTGCAGTGTAGATGTTTTCCAAGTGACTTCCTCAATGTCACACAAGAAATCTGTGGCAGAGCAGGGAATTGAACCAAGGTCTCCAAAGTCCCCGACTAGTGCACTGGATCGTTCTTACTATCCTTTATCGTACCAATGTGTTAAGAGGATTTGATAGCCTATTATGGAAGCCCTTACATTCCTTTCTCACCCATCCAACTCAAACAACTTTTTTATGGTTCTAAATTGCTGGACATACTGAGAGGGGGAAAGTTCATGCAGATGTACTCTAGCTATCATGCGTCCAAAAACCTTTCAAACTCATGGCTGTGAAAATGTAGAGAGGAGTTACAGCCATTTGAGTTTTACTTCATATGGATATAGGCTAATGGCCTCTCTTCCCTCTCACACAGACCATGAGCACTGATCCTCTACCAGGTCAAGAAAGATTCCAAGAACTTGTCACTGGAGCCCTTTTACATATATTCAATGGCTGAATTTCCATTCAGCTAGACAAAGAAGAATTGATTCCCCTCATGGGAATCAGTACCTCGTTATCATTCTCAATGGGTTGAAGTCTGGGACTCTCTTCTTGAGAAGGTGGCATTGATTAATTCCTAATTTGCTTGCAGCAGTAGAGGAGTTATTTATCCCCAAGAATCATGATGTGCTCTCCATAGCTAGGGAGCAAAGAAGACTTACAGGGCTACTTTCAGCCATGTCGAGCTCTTAGACTATTGTCTATTTTCAATGTATATTGAAGAGCTATATATCATTTGGATTTCTTTGGGAGGTTTAGTAGATATAAAATCATATGTATTGTATTCTGGCACTGTAGTATGTGATATTTGTCTTTATTCCCCAAATGCTAAGATATTTTATCAGGAACTTTCTTACATGATTTGCCCCAATTCTTTGACATTTTAGACAAATACACAAGTTATTTAACCTTTTGTGTATTATGTAAATTAAATATGAAAATACACTGGTTGGAGGATTGTTCCGAGGACATTGAGGGAGTGCCATATTAGTAATGGAGAAAAGTAGTCACAAAGTGACTTGCACTAGCTGTACCTGTATGTTCTGTTTAGGGAAAAATCGTTCATATTCAGATTGCTAAGAAGGTCTGTTTATCCACTGATGCGTGGGAGGTTTATATGCTTAACAATCCCACTCATCAGTGGGAAATAAAAGCTCATACATTAATACATTTCACCAAATTATGGCAAATCCTCTCTTTATTATTTCAACAACATAGTCTCTTGTAGACTGTTGCTTCTCCTTCACTAACATTAAGGCATTAATAATCAGAGTGAGTAAATGAGTTGGATTTATCTAAGGGAAACAGAGAGGTATTTGTCCAGTTGTAATGAATAAAAGGTGATTGTTTCTATGTTTGTTTGCAAATGGTGAAAAGCGATATTCAATAGTTTTAATGATGGTTCTGGATTTTTCTTAATAATTGAAAACAATTACTTCACAAGTACTGAATCAAAAGTATCAGCTTTCTCTAAATAAAATAATTCAATAGTATAAACACATATAAATAACATTTTGTCCCTTACTCTCTAATCTTCTATTTTATTCCTGTTTAACAAACTGGAATAAACGGTTAGGCTAGTGCTATGCCTGGGAAGAGGGTGGAGGCGAAGGAAGGGAGAGGGCAGAGAGAGGCACAATACAATAAGTTAAAGGACAGTTTCATACTTAACTTTGTGTATTTTATGTTTTGTATTAAGCCACTCTCCTTATACTATTTTGAATGTGAATTATTAACTAGGACTGGGATTTTCAGAGGAACCTATGGGAACTAAGCAACCCAGTTCTCACTGAATTTCAATTAGAGTTGGGTACCTAACTCCCATAGATTCCTTTGAAACTGCCAGCCCTAATAAATAATTCCTACGAAAAGGTACAGTAACATAGTGTCAGGAATGTAGCTTAAGAACACAAAAACTAAGTTATACCAAGTTAAGATTGAAACTCTGTCCTTAGCTTAACCTGTTGTCCCTGGGCCCTAGTATTGGACCTCATATGGCATATCAAGTCACATTAACCAATATTTTCAAATTTTGGTGCCTAAATTTTAGGCATATAAATGAAATTTTCAGAAATTCTGAGTGCTCACGACTCTCATTGAATCAATGGGAGTTGCAACATCAGCCACTTATATTTCTGTGCCTTTTTTTAGATACGTTGAGAAGACACCTACCACAGACACCCGGACACTTCTTTAAAATAATCTATAGCAAAACAGCAGCCATTTCTGCTCCGCCCCCAAAATAGCAAGTCAGGAAAAATCTCCCCCACCTCAGTCACCACAACATATTTCAAACCCCAGGCTTCAGTCTTCCCCAAAAACTCACAGAAAAATATAGGCCTTGCAGCGTGGCACCAGTGTGACCAAATCTGGTCACAAACGAGAAGGAGTGAATTCTTAAATTAAGGGGCCCTTGCTGAGAAGATGTTGCCACAGCAGTACTTTGTTTGAAGCCCCATCAGATTTATAATCATGATTGTCATGTGTCAGACTTGATGTGTCAATGATTATCATCATTGATCACAAATGTGAAAGTATTGTATGGGAAGAGAAGTCCTCTCTTAAGCAGGTAGGTCCAAGAGATTTAGATTTTAGTCATTATGGTGTAATAACGCACCCATGTTTTGGCCTTATTGATTTAAAATCACTCAGTATAAAACACCATATGCTTAGACATAACATGGAAAGGATAAAGTCTCATCCTTAACTCTGAATTACTTGGCCTTTATAGATTTAAGATAGACTCATAAATCAAATTTAATTTATTTTCCATGTACATTATTTTAGTTAATATTCTAAATAATCTGATAAAGTTCTAATTTTCATATATTCACATATAAAGAGGCACAACATTTCCCTTTGATGTATTGCATGTGCTCTGACTCATAGCAGAGATTGAAATTAATGCTGGAACAATGCCCCACATCCTTATGGGGCGAGCTGGAGTATGGCCTATCATATAAGAGCCCCCCTCTAGCTGTCTCAGGAGTGGTGATAGTCCCATCCTTTGTTATAAGGATTTTGACCAAGAAAACAAATAGCTGTTAGAAGGAAGGAGTTATAAAAGCATGAGAAAATGCAGATGTCAGGATTTTGACAAGAAAATGCACATCCCCACTCCAAACTGGTAAAAACTGGAAATAGCTCTTTACTCTTTATAACACACACTGCGGTGTAAATGAACATTAAAAGACCGACAAAAAAGAAAGAAATCAGTTTTAACCCAATAAATGACAACAGTGTTTCTGTTGTAGCCATTCTGGCATATCTGAGTTATTAGGAAATTATAAATACGTGAATAATTCAGTCCATCCATATACATACCTACACATACCTCATTATAGAAATGCTGTTGAAAAATATAAACCCATATTTGGCTAATAAACTACAATGAATATTCATCCCAAATAATATCCTAATCTTGCAAGGAGATCCACAGTAATTAGTAGAATCAGGGACTTAGCAATATTCTCCTCAGGAGATGCAAGTTTGAATTCTATTCAGGTTACAAATGGAAACTTGGTCTCTCACAAAACCATTACACAACTTGACATTAGTGGCTGTCTGTTCAAGAGATATCTAAGCCTAGAATAACGGGGTGGTTACAAATCATTGGTAGAACTGAGTGACACAGCTTACACAGCAACTCCTTGCACTGTTTGATTTTGAGCACTAATGTTATTTCATTTTCAGGAGTACTACATTCATCCAAAGAGCTAACCAAAAAGTAGGTCAGAGTTTTTAGGTTGCTTTTTCTTATGCATTCAAAAGCACTTGTCTACCTTCTGAGCTAACATTTCAGTATATAAAATTAGATTTTGAAGTATATAATATCTGGATATATAGGCCTGGCTGGTAGATTTCTTTATCTCATCTGTTGTTAATAGTATAGAGTGTGTGTGTGCACACATGACAGAGAGAGAAATAATCATATTAATGGATGAATGAGAGAATGTAAAGAGACATTATACTATAAAATGACACTAATTGCATCTCTAACAGTGCACATAGCTGGCCTATGTTGAGCATGAATGTTCATTGCTGTTTCCCTTGTCCTCCACATCCCTCCTTTTTGCTGTTTTTGTTAAACTCACTCTTGTGACATATCCTAAATTAGATTGCAAGCTCTTTGAGGCTGGGATTGTCTTCATGTCTCCATATAAGAATTCTGATGAAAATTATTTGCTCAGCAGGCATAGTGAATTTAAGTGTAAGTTACACAATTAATATTATTGAGGTGAGGACTGTCTCTTACTCTTTATGTATATGCTACTTAGCACCATATGGCCCCAATCTTGATTTGGATTTCCAGGTGCTACTGTAACACCAAAAAAACCCAATCCCCTCAGAACATTTGAAATAAAATAAACCAATTGCCATTTTATTAAAACACAACAACAACAACAACAACTAGTTATGGATTGAAGCCTGTCCAGTTTTTTCACTGACTATAATTTTACAGATGAAGTCTATTGCAAAGTTGGTTATTACAAACAAAAGACGCATGTTAAAGTGTGTAAATTGTATTCCTATTATCACAGTCTTTTGATGCATTAGTCGACCCTGCCTCCTTTTATGATGAAGCATACTCATTCTACATATGGCAACAGTTGTCCCTTAGGGCTACATTTTTAGAATTGCATATGTAAAAATGCACAAATATAATGAATTCATTAAGATACCTCAGTTGCACATGCTAATGATGAGTTGAATGTCTAATTTATCTTGCATTCAATAAGACTGCAGTAGGTTTATTGGTATATTGTGATTTTGAGCTCAGAGTTCTAACTCTTGGCTCTCAAAGTGCTGAGCAAATAATGGTTTGTCAGCCTTTTCAATAGTCTCACCTGTAACCTTAAATATTAATGGATCGCTACATGCAATAAGGACTCTTCAACATAAATAGCATATGGCCTTTCAAATTTTTCCAAGCATCTGCCAAACTAGTGATTGTTTAACTTAGACATGGCCTGCCACATATAGGTTTAAATGTGATTTTCAAACTATGCCTCTGTTTTTGGTGGAATACCTATGTGTTCACAATTTGTGTGTGTGTTCCCTGACAACTCATCGGAGATGCAAAATTGAGCCTTTTTAAATAATAATAAATAAAAAGTTCAATTTGAAAATCTGCATCTATGCATTTTTCTTCTGTTCTGTGCCTTGTTTTTCTGTTTTACGTGCTGAACTGAATCAATGGTAATTTCTTCACAGAGCATGAGGATTAGACCAATATATTAACTAGAGCTAAGAAAACCAAAGCAACCTTGACAGTTTGTAAAAGAGCTTTTTACTGGATGTTCAGAGGCTCACAGTCATAGGTTATTCTACAAAAGTTCAGCTGTAACTTAGGTTCACTGCAATAGGCACATTACTGCCTGCTTCAGATAATTTGAGAACAAGATAGAGGTTTGGTCAAACAGAGTCTCTTGATTTTTTAAGGTATACAGTTCTAATAATAATATGCATGTAGTTAGGTATTCTGTGTGGTATTTTGAAAGGTTTCGGGAAGAGACTAGGGAACCTCTCAGGTTTTGGAGATTGGACTTCACTGACAGGAATTCTTTCCTATTGCTTTGCTTTCTGTAAAATCTGATTAGCTCCCACGTTATTCAAATGAGAGAATTTCTGTAGCTCTCTTGTGAACAGCTAGCTAGCTAGCATTCCCATTTCCAAGGAAGATAACCTCTGCCAGAAGCTGTCTTCAGGATTAGATAGTCAGACTTAGCACTATAGTAGCATTTTGGACATTATGAACAGCAGAAATACCAAGTAATGAAATCTTTGGGACATCCCATCTCTTTATTTATACATCTTGTAGAAAAATATGAAAAAGAACTAAATTTGTAAAACAAAATGTAGCTCTTTTATACAGGCATTTTTATAACTTTAACCAAAATAATTTTGGCAGTAATTGCATGTATTATATCAGAAGAATAATGTGATTATTTTAAACTAAGTATTGAAAAATATTTAATATAAATGGATAATAAAATATATACAGTTTAATCTCATAGGGCTATAAAATAATAGATTGTAGTTTTTAAAGTTCTAAACTCACACATGTGTTTCTGTAGTAGGTAATCCATCATAAACTTGACTTAAGCATTCAGCTCATATGTTTCCCTAAAGGGCCAAGGGGAGGTCTAAAGCAAGAATTCTGTCTCTGATTATAATGAGAGTGCAGAATTATAATTTGCATTTAAGGTTAATTTAAAATAATCTTTTATCCTAGCACAATTTAGAAATCTGAGTACCTAGAGATTAAGATACCTTAAAAAGAGATATCTTGAGTGATGATATGATATAAATAAAATATAGTTTCAATTACAGGTAATTATCTTTCATAAGTGAGAAGAAGCTGATATTATAAGAACTTTTATGTATGATTTGATCTCTTTATAATAATTCTCACATGTGAGTTATTCCTTTTATTAACTTGATTTAAATGGTATTCTTAAATCAATATGAATTGTAGTGTGTTTGAGGCATCTTCAGTTGATTAGTACTTAGGGGTGTATTCTAATCATTTTTATATCCATTTTCATATTTTTCTAGATTAGATTTGATTTTTTATTAAATTACACGTTTGGCAAAGATAAGTGACATACTTAAAAACTCTGTAAGATATTTGACTTAGTACTGTAAGACATTCTGATTAAAAAGTTAAAACTACAAAATCTGTGTAGCACATTAAATTTAAAAGTGATTTAAATGTTTCTAACTGATAATCTCAAAGGAATTGTAAACAGAGAATCAACCCTTCTAGCTGTTTCTAGTGGGATCTGTGACACAAGAGGGCCAGGGAGCAGTGGTAGAGAGGAAATATATAAGCTCTAAGCTAATTAAGGCCTGTTCCCTGTAGACTAGGGAGGGTTGCTCCAGGTTAATTGGAGTACCTGTAGTCAATTAAGGCCCTGTCAGGGACCTAATAAAACCGCCTGCTTCAGGCAGTCAGGGAGGAGGAGGAAGGAGAGAGGACTGGAGCTCGGAGGTGTGTTGTGAGATTTGAAAGACCAGCGAACCAAAATAAGGGAGACTCCGCCCCAGCAGGGCAGGGAGACTCCGCCCCAGCAGGGCAGGGAGACTCCATCCCCCAGCATCTATGGACTGAGGGTTAGCCCACTCAAAGAGGAAGAGGGTAAAAAACCCACAGGGATTGAGAGGGGCTGGGGCTCAGAGTGAGGAGCAAACTCAGACCCCTCCCTCGTTTCCCTCCTCTACCACTTTCCTGGGCCACTAGTGCACCCAAGAGCAGGGGCAAGGGGTGGCATCTTAACTCCCCACCCCAAGAAAAGCATGGGACCCACCATACTAACATTGGCCATCTTGTCACAGATCCCACAGAGATCTGTTATTGGCTCAAAGCTATTCATAGAATCATAGAAATGTAAGACTGGAAGGGAGCTCAAGAAGTCCTCAAGTCCAGCTCCCTGCACTGAGGCAGGACCAAGTAAACCTAGACTATCCCTGGCAGATGTTCGTCCAACCTGTTCTTGAAAATCTCCAATAATGGGGATTCCACAGCCTCTCTTGGAAGCCTATTCCTGAGCTTAATTACTTTTTTAACTATAAGGGAGGTTTTTATATAGTTAGAAAGTTTTTTATAATATCTAATCTAAATCGCCCTTGCTGCAGATTGAGTGTATTACTTCTTGTCCTACCTTCAGTAGACATGGAGAATTGATCACCTCTTTATAACAGCCCTGTGATGGAGTGGACTAGCCCCAGCGGCCCCTTGCTGGAGGCCTTGTGGTCCTGCCACACCTGTCCCAGGAAAAAAGCAGTAGAGAAGTCCTCCAAGTAACCTAAAGAAACTGGAGGAAAGCTGCCAATCCAGGGGAGGCTGCAAGGGGCTAGCCAGTCATAGGGTTGCAGGCTAGTATACAAGGATCTGCAGCACAGACTGGAGGTAGTTCCTTGCTGGAGCCAGAGGAATGTGAGGCTACATCCTCATTAGGGGGCGGGGGGTCGATTTAAGATATGCAAATTCAGCTAAGCGAATAGCATAGCTGAATTCGACGTATCCGAGCCGACTTACACCGCTGTGAAGACGGCAGCAAAACAACCTCCGCAGCTCCCCAGTCGACGGCGCTTACTCCTACCTGCGCTGGTGGAGTACGAGCATTGATTCGGGGATTGACTGTCGCATCCCGACGAGGCGCAATAATTCGATCCCTGAGAGATCGATTTCTACACTCCGATTCAGGCGGGTAGTGAAGACGTAGCCTAAGTGGTGCTCCTGGCTGGCCAAAGGGAACTGCAGCACCATGGACAGCTCAATGATGGCAGGGACTCGGGGAGTGGGGGGCTTGTCTACACTTACCGGAGGATCAACACTGTGGCGATCGATGCATTGACAGTCGATTTAGCATATCTAGTGAAGACCCGCTAAATCGACCGCTGATCACTCTGTCACCTCCTGTACTCCACCTGATCGAGAAGAGTAAGGGGAGTCGATGGGAGAGCGTCTTCCGTTGTCATCGTGTAGTGTGGACCCCACAGTAAGTAGATTTAAGCTACACCTATTTGAGTTATGCGATTCATGTAACTCAAATTGCATAGCTTAGATCGACTTTTCCCTTTAGTGTAGACAAGACCTAAAACAGAGCTACTAGGCCAGAGCATAGAAGAGCCCTGAGGTAAGTGTGAAGCATGGTGAAGGCTGCAGCTGTGGGGAAGTGACCCAGGGAACTGAAAGCAATTTAGTTTAAGGGACATGGTGGCATGTGGCTGGTATTCTTAGGGTCCCTTGGCTGGGATTCATAGTAGTGAGCAGGCCTGGGTCCACCCCCATAGGCCACTGGAGAAGTGGCCTACAATTGGACAGCAATAAACCCCCAAAACGGGATCTGAACTACTTAGTGGCCCAGCTGGAGAGCTGGGTCCAGAAGGGCTCAGAAACAATGAAACTATTCCCTCCAGGAAGGAAGTCTTGGGGGTACGGCCTGATACCATGGCTGGGACTGTTTAAAGACTACAGACGCACCCAACCAGAACGGAATGCTTGCGAGAAGTGGGTGCCACACCATTACAATCCCTTAACGTGTTATCAGGTTTCCGCTTTTCAGTCTTCTTTTCTCAAGACTAACCATGACCAGCTTTTTTAAAAAATGTTTAACTATTCAGTATCATCATCAATGATCTGGAAGAAAATAAGTAAAGTTTGCAAATGACACAGCTCAATCTGGACACGTGGCAAGGAGGGTTCCCTTGAACAACATACATTTTAATTCAGCAAAATGCAAGGTCATATCTAGGAACCAACAATGCAGATCACATTTATAAGATGGAAGATGCTGTATTTTGGAAAGCTATGACTCTGACAAGGACTTCGGGGTTGTTATGTATAATCAGCAGGACTTATGCTCCCTATGAATCTGAGTTTTTCACCACTGAAAGGTGTAGAATCTGTGGAATATTTTGTTTTCAATTCCTAGAAGCATTGCTGGGCACCTACAGCATTTTAACAGTACTACATTTTAATCATAATGGTAATCTAATGAACTCCATGTGGCCATTTCTCATAATCAGAACCATTATCAGTGTTAAGCAACTCAGTTTTTGGCTTATAGGTTTACATTTGCAATCTCTTTTTAGACTGCAGCTATAGACTATTGAACTGCATGAAAACAATACAGCTTGGTTGTAGTTGTTACTTGCTGTAGCTTTTAACAGAAAATAAAGAGGTGAAGAAATATGAATCATTAGAAGCCAATTATCAAATTCTTAATCAAAACGAAGACATAGATGTGTGTGCTTTTTCAGTGTTGCTAAGAGATGGCCAAACCTCTACTCAATTTTGTGTCTCTTGGGTTCCTATATTTTTTCTATATCTGAAGCAAAAGTGGTGCATCATCATTTCTCTGTGCAGGATTAATTTCCCTAAGGTTTTCATTGTAGTATCTGGTGACCAACCTGTGATTTTGTTGACAGAACTGGACAGTACAAATAGAGATACTTTATCATTTGCTGTAGGTAAACGGAACCAAAACTGAAATATTGTAACATGAATGCCACCACATTTCTGCACTTTCTCATAATTAAAAATATTTCTATATCCTACAACATCAATAGATATTATTTTTCTTTATTAGTAACTATCCACCCAACCTGTCTAGGAGGTTGGAACATATTGCCTGAAAGTGACAGTGTTGTTTGGTTTCCAGCCACTGCCAAACATAGAACTCTCTTTTCTCGGTATTAGAAAATGAACGAGATTGAGTTTAAGAAGTCATGTAAGAGGAGGCAGAGAAGACTTAATCTATTTTATTTTTTATAGATAGTCTCATGTCTTTAATTTGTCCTTCAGTCTACTGTTGGCTGCCTTTACAACACGTTAGTGACCATATATACAGGAATAGGAAATACACCAACAATAGGAACACCTACACTCTCAATATTTCTATATTTGTAGCTTAAAGATTAACCTATTTTAATAACCTCAAAATATGTTTCTCATACTCCTAAGACATTTTACAGCAGAATAATAAATAACTATAATTGTCTGCTCAAGGAAGAGAATCAAACAGAAATGAGGTTTGTAACATCAACATTTGATATCTCCTTTTTTAACGTGGAAACACACACTACTATATTGCAAGACCACTGCATCTTCACATGCTTTGAACATGACTGTGCTGTTCCCAAACCCTTAATATTTTTCTCATATCAGGAGACCTTAAGAAACAGTATCTGAAATTGGCAAAAGTTGGTAAGGTAAAGTAGTGATTTTGACTGGGCTCCTGGACCTGTTAGTAATGAGGGTGAATACTGTATTATCATTTCTAAGAGAGATACACATCCTCCTCCTTACTTTTTCTCTCACCCTCAAATGTTTGAGAGAGAGAGAGAGAGAGAGAAGTGGACCCTAAAAAATCTAGGATCATATTTTCTAAAGAGGGCAGCTTTCAACAGCATCCTGCTGAAGTTTTCAAAAATGCTCAACATCCAGAAGCTCTCATTGAAAATCTGATTTCATGGAACATATTTTGCAAAAAGATTCCTGCCTCTCTCTTCATGTAAATCTATTTCAAGTCAGGCAACAGGTGAAGACTGGTTGTGGCACACAACTTAGCCACATAAATGTCTCTCTCCTCTTGTGGGTTCCAGGACTACTGCTCCAAGAAGCATTCATTTAAAGTGTCAAGAAACTTTATCTCTGCATCCTGTCCTGTGGTGACATGTGCCCAGTCAATATGGGGATATTTGAAATCTCCTATTATTAGTTTTTTATTTGTATAGCCCCTCTAATCTCCCTGGGCATTTCACAGTCATTATCACCATCCTGGTCAGGTGGCGGCAGTATATCCCTACTGCTATATTCTTATTGTTCAAGCATGGATTTACATAAAGATTCTATGGTACAATTTGGTTCATTTAAGATTTTTACTTCATTTAACTCTATGCTTTCTTTCACCTATAGTACCACTCCCCCACCAACATGACCTATTCTGTCCTTCTAATATATTTTGTACCTTGGTATTAATGTGTCCCATTGATTATCCTCATTCCACCAAGTTTCTGTGATGCCTATTATATCAATATCATCACTTAATGCGAGGCATTCATGTTCACCCATCTTAGTATTTAGATTTTAGCATTTGTATATAAGCACTTAAATAAACTGTCACTTTATCTATCTGCCATTATGTGATGTAATTGAATGGGACTCTTTCATTTGACTGTTTCTCATTAGATCCTACCCATATAATCTTCCATCCTCTCCTCCTTACTGGGATATAGAGAATATACATTAATAGTTCCTCCCTGTCTGTCCAAACCATGTGCTCCTCTGCATCTGTCGGCTTTCCCTCAGCACTTAGTTTAAAAACTGCTCTATGACCTTTTTAATTTTACATGCCAGCAATCCAGTTTCATTTTGGTTTACTAGAATCATGATCAGTTTGATAATCTAATGCGTCTCTTTACCAATCCAAGAGTGTCACTATTCTTGCCTACTAAGTCTAATATTAATTATGAATTGTAAATGATTTAGGAGGGACAGAAAAACAATAGAGGGCATGCATCTTAATTTATAAAGGATTTGTAGTCATTTAACAGAAGGCATTAGGGAGACATTGTAATGGTGTAGAAAATAATATAGACTGAGTTTGGAGAAGTTTCAGAAAATAAAATCATTACTGACAACTGACTAAAAGAATAATTGATGTGACTAAGGAATGACTAAGAAAATGGGAAAAAATATGTAAAACGGCCAGAGTCGCAATAATGGTATATTTTAATTACACAGATATTGACTAGAATACATCAAATAGTAGAAATAAAGGTGGAGGCAAATTTAGGAATTAGAAGAATTATGTTAGCAGTGAGTTAAAACATAATCCTTCATAACAAGGAAGGGAACCAAACAATAATGCACTTCAATTTTGAAACAGTTATAGAGGTAAGAAAAAGGCTTGGAGGCAAAGATTGCAAGCTCAATAAATTTAAGATTACAAAGTAACTATAATCATGTTCCTGCTGGTCTCCAGTACAGGGCTAGTTATCAGTAGACACTAGCACCATGCAGTACAGTTGGCTGGGAAATGGTTTCCCCATCCTGTGAAAACTTTTGCAATTTCAAAAGCTCTCCTGTTCCAAGTTGGGATGAAACCAAAACCTTTCAATGTGTTTCATGAAAAAACAGAGAGAAAGAGACAGATACCCCACCCCGGAATAGCCCAGTGAGTAGGGCATTTGCCTGGGATGTGAGATGCTCTGCCTGATTTAGATGAGGGACTTGAAACTGTCTCTTCCACATCCCAGGCAAGTGCTGTAACCACTTGGCTAATGTGCAGTGGAGGTTTTCTTTCTCTGACCAGAGAAACTTTACAATGTTTAAATGAATCAACACTTTCCAATGAAAAACCAATAAGTCTGTTAATCTATAAGGTGCCACAGGACTCTGTTGCTTTTTACAGATCCAGATTAACATGGCTACCCCTCTGATACTTGACAATTCTTTGGAAAATTCTTGATCAGCGCTACCAGGGAGTAACAACTATGCTACATATTATATTACAAGGTATAGAATTAGATTCAGAATTGCTTTCTAAAAGTAAATTTAGAAAATTCATTTTTTCTTGGAATGGGGAGATGGAGAAAGAACAGAGGAGTGGGAATTGGTTCAGGGATGGGCATGGCTTCCTAACTCAAAGCCAAAAACTAAAAAAAAATTTGAAGTTTGTGTGTGAGCAGGAACAAAGAGGGTCTAGCCAGTTTGGGTGAAGAGAAATCTCCCCATACATATATGATTCTCAGAAAGAAAATATACAAAAGATTTTTTAGACTACAAGAACTGACAAAGATGATCGGCCTGTTGAAAATATCTGTGACTGAAAGATTTAAAAAATTCTCTCTCACATGCTAGTCTCATCCAGTAGTCTGAAACTTACGTTATCAGAGTGTGTAATATGTGTATTATTGTGGCCTAGTTCCTCTCACCATTTTACACACATTGTCTTAGCTTTCCTAAGAAAGTCATCAATGATCTAGCCCATGTCATCTAGCCAATATGTAAGAGGCTGGCTACATGGATGGAGGTTGAAATTTTCACAACTCACACAACTTCCATTGAAATTGCAGCAAATTGTTTGGCTAACTCCCATTTTTTACTTTGCAGGGTTGGCCCACAACATTTTGGCACCTGAGGCAGGGAGCTCAAATGACACCCCCATTCTCCCTCGCTTGGGCCAAACCTTTGAAAGGTTTCAATTCTGCCTTCTTCCTGTTCTGCTCCTCTCATGGTACTGCTCTCCTACCTACCCCAATAAAGGAGAATTAACAACTTAAAATGCCTTGTTCAAAAATTTTAAGTAACTCTTCATTTGCTGTTCAGGCATTTGAAAGTGTAACTTTTCTTGTCAGCATAGTAAACACTGGCATTTTTATCTGTTTGAATAATCAAAGTGGTGCTTTCCGTGCCTTCTTGGTCGCAAAGATTTGAACTGCTTCCTGAAGGTCCACAGTCTGGGGCAGCTCATGCTCTATTGAGATGGTTGCAAGGCCAACCAGCCTCTCCTGTGACATTGTGGAGCGTAGATTTGTTTTTATTAACTTCAGCTTGGAAAAGCTGTGTTCTCTACTGGCAGCTGTTACAGGAAGTGTTAGAAGTATGCACAGAGCAACAAAAGCATTTGGAAAGAGGGTGGTCATCTTATTTGTGCACATATATTCCAGAACAGCCTTTGGAGTTGATCCTGCTGAAATGTATCTTGAAAGGGCTTTCAGTTCATCATGTAAATCACTTGCATCAATATCGCGCATGTCATGTGTCAACTCTTCTCTAATGCCCTGCATTGCTGGTGTTGGTCTTCTTCAGGTATAGTGAGGTGTTTTGGAATATCCTACAACATCCCAAATATACTGCTGTGTTCCTTGAGCTACATGAAACGTTCAACTGACTGTATTGCACAATCTAGCACCTGGTTAAAGAATTCAACTTTGAATTGTTGTTTGGGGTCTCTTATGGGATTATCCCGTGCCTTGTAATCAAAATGTCATCTTCTTCAGTGACTCTTGTATTCTTGAATGGGAGGGAAAATAGCTTCAGTGTGAAGTTCCTCTGTCAACTTCTGTGCACTCTTCAGAACGTTTTGAAATCCCTCATCTGACCAGTAAGACTATAGGTATGACTTTGCTGTGTCCAGTTGTTCCATTGCTCCAGATATATCAAGGCCAACATCTTGGAGTCTCTTGCTTACAACGTTTATTTGGAGTTTGGGTGGGGGAAAAGGTCTGGAGTAGGGGATTGGGGTGCAGAAGGGGTGAGAGGTTGGGCTCTGGGAGGGAGTTTGGGTGGGGGAGGGGTTCTGGGAGGGAGTTTGGGGACTAGGGTGTGTGTGGGAAGGGGGGTGCAGGCTCTGGGAGGGAGTTTGGGGACAGGAGGGGGTATATGGGGAGGGGGTGGGGGTGCAGGCTATGGGAGGGGGTCAGGGGCCCGGCACTTACCTGGGGCTCCAAGGTGGGGCAGGCTGGGGGGCCTCCACGTGCTTCTGCCCCCAGGCACTGCCCCTGCAGCATCCCATTGGCCTTGGGATGCAGGGAGGGGCTGGCAGCTACTGGAGCAAGCAGGCAGATGCCGCTCAGCTCCGCTGCGTTGCCGGGACCCCTGAGGAGGGAGTGCCCGGGGGTGGCAGGTGGGGCCAAGGGACAGACCTGGCCCCAAAATGGGGGGCAATAGCTCAGTGGTTTGAGCATTGGCCTGCTAAACCCAGGGTTGTGAGTTCAATCCTTGCAGGGGCCACTTAGGGATCTGGGACAAAATCAGTACTTGGTCCTGCTAGTGAAGGCAGGGGGCTGGACTCTATGACCTTTCAGGGTCCCTTCCAGTTCTAGGAGATAGGATATCTCCATTTAAAAAAAAAAAAAAAACTGCTGGAGTCCCGCGGGCCACATTGGGGAGGCTTGCGGGCCACAGATGGCCTGTGGGCCGGGAGTTTGAGACCCCTGATTTAAATGAAGCAAGCACAGAAACAGTTTTTTTCAAGCAGTGTCCCTATGGGTGCTCCATTGTAGATGTGCTTGCTTCCCTGCTCTGCCCATCGGAAAACTTTGGTAGAAGTATCTGTTAGGCTCGCACATGCGTTGTCTCTCCTCGTGCCCACCACAAGGCTAAGCAGCACATGTGGGCTAACTCCCCTTGCCACTCAGTTCCTTCTCAATCGCTGTCGGTTAGGCACAAAGCAATTAGCAGTCCATTTGCAACAGGGGCAGCAGGTTTGTATAATTTTTGGTGGTGCCCAGAATGGGTCCAAGTCCCCCCCCCCCCCACACACACACACTCCTACCTAAGGCTCTGGGAGGGAGTTTGGGTGCTGGGTGCAGACTCTGGGCTGGGGTAGGGGATTGGGTGCAGGAGAGGGTGCGGGGTGTAGCCTGGAGGGAGTTTGGATGCGTGAGAGGGTGCAGGCTCTGGGAGGGAGTTTAGATGCGGGAGGGGGGGGGGGGGGTCAGGATCTGGGAGGGAGTTTGGGTGTGGGAGAGGGTGAGGGGTGCGGCGCTTACCTCTGGCAGCTCCCGAAAGTGACCCACACACCCCTCTGGCAGCAGCTCTTAGGCGGGAGGATAGGGGGGTGTCTGTGCACCACTGGCCACAGGCACCACCCCCGCAACTCCCATTGACTGCAGTTCCAATGGGAGCTGCAGAGTCGGCGCTTGGGGCAGGAGCAGCGCATGGAGACTGCCCCCCCACCCCGGAGCCGTAGGCATTAGACAATGTTATCAGATTCGCAATGTGACACCTCCAGTTACTATTTGCACACACTCCATGAGGTAAATCTCCTCATCCGTCACCTTCTTCAAGATTGTCCCTATCTCAAAAATGTAGAGAAGCGATGTGGGCATCAGTCCATATCTTTGCAGATCACTTTGAGATTATTGGAGACTGCCTCCAATGCCAGCTTTGGCTCCACAGTACTGCCATCTGTGACTGACTCGACTCCAAAGCCCCAGCCCTCCAGTAGGAATACTGCTCGGGCGTCATCTATAGTACCCATAGGGACACTACTCGAAGAAGAAATTACTTGTGCAGTGATGATGGTTCTTCGAGATGTGTCCCCCTATAAGTGCTCCATGACCCACCCTCTTCCCCTCTACTTCAAAGTTTTTGTCAATGACTCTGTGGTAGCTGGCTAGCCTTGTGGCAGGGCATGAGGAGATATAGCGCATGAGTGGGCCTAATGGACACTGCTACCAAAATTCTCCTATCAGCAGCGCAGGGATGCAAGCAGACCTACAGTGGAGCACCCAGAGGGGGACACATCTAGAAGAACCATCGTTACTGCACAAGGTGAGTAAATTTTTCCTTATCTAGTCAATTTTTTTTAAACTTTCCTTTTCTATTTATTGTAGTTTACATTTAACACAGCACTGTACTCAGGGCTGGCTCTGGCTTTTTTGCCACCCAAAGCAAGGGGTGGGGCCCAGGAAACAAACCTGCTCCCGGCCAGAGCGGCGAAGAGGGAGGAGGGACAAACCTGCCCCCGGCCAGAGTGGCGGGCAGGGGGACAACAAACTGGCCCACCTGCCGGAGCGGCGAAGAAAAGAAAAAATAAAAACAAACAAAAAATACCTGCCGGGCGGTGGGAGCGTGGGTGCAGGGGGACTCCCAGCCCTGCAGACCCTGGGCAGCAGAGTGCGCACCCCGGCTAGCGGGGGGTGGGAGGGGGAAGAGAGAAATGGGGCGGCCAGGGCTTCCTTAAGCGGGGCGCTTGCCTCACAGCCCCTCTGTTATACCAATAGAATAAAAACCAGCAGGATCTTATTAAGAGGGATAAGGCAAAGATGCCACATTTATTGTAAATATAATGATAAAGCAAAAGATAAAAGTAAACAACGTTGTTTGACTACTTATTTCTTATATATATATATATATATATATACACACACACACACATATATATAGCAAGAGAGAGATTCATTCACACAATCATTCATTCAAGTTCTGTATAGGTGTTCTAGTTACCAGCCTAGAAGTTGCTCATGCCAAGTTACTGGCCAGGTATCTTGGTCATGAGGATGGAGCCGAGTCTGTGTCAGGTGCACCTGATGCTCCTGGAGGCTGGCAGCAGAACCAGAGACTCAAAGTCATCAGTCTTTAGAGTTCATTCTTATAGGAATTAATTCCTATGTTAGTCTATGGGAGCTGTTTCATCCTGCTGTTGCTGACTCAATCAGCAGATGGCATATTCCTGTCCAAAGTGGCACATTCCTGGTGGCTCCACTCTTTCCAAAACTTGTGTTTCTCATCCTTCCAGGTAATGGGGTGGATCCCAGTTTACCCTCAGGGTTTTGTCTGGTGGTCCTACTCGACACATTCTTCGGCCGATGGATACTCCCTTTCTACACTGGCACCTCCCTAACCATCCATGTATATCAAGCATTCATCAGCATACATTCCATACCTTAACCATATTTTAATTTACTGTCTCCACCACTTTCAGGGTGTGTGCTAATTCATTTGTGTGCTAATCCTGGCCCTTTAATCACGGGGGGGGGAGGGGTCTGTCCTAGGAGCCCTTGAATGAAGTGAAAGTCACTTAACAGCTTATAGTGTTTGTTTACCTTGTATCAATTACTTCAAGAACAAAGTCAGTTAACTTGTTTGTAAGTTTTACATAGTAATAAAGTATCTTTCACAGGATAGATATAATCAATGGTTTCTAGGGACAGTAGCTTACAAGTTCTAAACAGAAGACCCAAGAGATTTTTGTACTTGGTGAAACTGTTGGATTTTAAAGTGTGGGGGACAAATTATAAGGGGGTCACTGTCACTTGGGGGAATCACTGTTAGTACCTTCTTTAATATCCCTACACCTCCCGCTGCGCCGCCTGCTGGGAGGGCTCCACGCCGCTCCATTCGGCAGGCAGGGAAGGACGCGGGCTGCCCTACCGTGCTTGATGCAGGGCACTCCCCTCTCCGCCCCCTACAGGGCGGTGGAAGCAGTAAACGAAAAAGAAAAAACCTGCTGGGGCGGCCAAAGCGGTGAAGCGAAAAAAAATAAAAAACCAAAAAAAAAAAAAAAAAAAAAAAAAAGGATTAGATAGAATGCCGCCCTTTGAAATCTGCCTCCCCAAGCACGAGCTTGCTCAGCTGGTGCCTGGAGCTTGCCCTGACTGTACTGTATTTGCTTTTTTTTCGGTCTCTGCTGCTGCCTGATAGCATACTTCCAGTTCCAAATGAGTTATGTGGTTAACCCATCAGAGAATATTAGGGTTGGAAGAGACCTCAGGAGGTCATCTAGTCAAATCCCCTGCTCAAAGCAGGACCAACACCAATTAAATCATCCCAGCCAGGGCTTTGTCAAGCCGGGCCTTAAAAACCTCTAAGGCTGGAGATTCCACCACCTCCCTAGGTAACCTATTCCAGTACTTTACCACCGTCCTAGTGAAATAGTGTTTCCTAATATCCAACCTAGACCTCCCACACTGCAACTTAAGACCATTGCTTCTTGTTCTCTCATCTGCCACCACTGAGAACAACCGTGCTCCATCCTCTTTGGATCTCCCCTTCTGGTAGTTGAAGGCTGCTATCAAATCCCCCCTCATTCTTCTCTTCTGCAGACTAAATAACCCCAGTTCCCTCAGCCTCTCCTCATAAGTCATGGGCCCCAGCCCCCTAATCATTTTCATTGCCCTCTGCTGGACTCTCTCCAATTTGTTCACATCCCTTCTGTAGTGGGGGGACTGAAACTGGACACAATACTCCAGGTATGGCCTCACCAGTGCAGAATAGATGGGAATAATCACTTCCCTTGATCTGCTAGCAATGCTCCTACTAATACAGCCCAATATGCCATTGGCCTTCTTGGCAACAAGGGCACACTGCTGACTCATATCCAGCTTCTCATCCACTGTAATCCTCAGGTCCTTTTCTGCAGAACTGCTGCTTAGCCAGTCGGTCCCCAGCCTGTAGCGGTGCATGGGATTCTTCCTTCTTAAGTGCAGGACTCTGCACTTGTCCTTGTTGAACCTCATCAGATTTCTTTTGGTCCAATCCTCCAATTTGTCTAGGTCACTCTGGATGCTAGCCCTACAGTCCAGCTTATCTACCTCTCCCCCCAGCTTAGTGTCATCTGCAAACTTGCTGAGGGTACAATTCATCCCATCATCCAAATAATAAAGATGTTGAACAAAACCGGCCCCAGGACCGACCCCTGGGTCACTCTGTTTGATACCGGCTGCCAGCTAGACATCGAGCCGTTGATCACTACCTGTTGAGTCGACAATCTAGCCAGCTTTCTATCCACCTTATAGTCCATTCATCCAATTCATACTCCTGGCTGATAACCATGCATTTTGATTTTGGAGGGATTCTTCTGATTTTCATAGATCTATTTTGTTTGTAAAGCAACTGTTTGTTACACTTTTGAAAATGTTTTAATAGTTCTGCCATACATGATCATTTTAGCTGATAGCATTACCTTTCTGCTCTTCTTTCTTCTCCTGCAGTCTGCCTGTAGATTATGTATCCCTTTCCAGAGAGTAAGAGCAGAGGACAGATGACTGGCAGCTCAGGCAAGAAGTCTGGGCCTGATGTAATCAGAACATCTTAGTGGTGCAAGTCTGGTACTTATTGTCTTTATGTCATTACCTTAGGTGAGAGGCATCCTTTAAGTTCCCATCCCCTCCCTCCTGCCCCTCTCCTCTCCCTAGCGTGCAACAGAGAAAAAAGGACATTAGCCATGTTTAGTTTTTTTGTCTTTTTATGACTTTAAACATTTGAAATATTTAAGCTTAGTAGGATAGAAAAATGTGAAAGTAAAGTTGTCTGGTATGTGGCACAGCTTTTGCCCATCCTCTGTTTGTTTGTTTGTAGTGTGAGAAGGAGAAAACAAGAGTTCCCTTAATTACCACTCAGTTCTTAGCGAGTCAGGTCTTCAGCTGATTTAATCAACCTTAGTTCCATTGAAATCATTTACACAACTGAAGATTTGGTCTAGTTTATTTTTAACATTTATACATTGAGTCATTAAAGGATGATCCTACATCCATTAAGTCAATGTATAAACTTCCACTGCTTTCACTAGACTTTGGATCAGGCCCTAAGCCTTGTCAGGGAGTGTAACCTTAAAAACAACATTTAATACAGCATTAACAAAAATATATTTGATTATGATAATACAAATAATGGGCCAAATGTAGTCTTTGTGTAACCAGATATAACTCTGTTATATACTTCCCTTTAAAAAAAAAGTTAATTCTTTTTGTGTTTTGTTACAATACATGCAGTAACTCAATTCTTTGTTTTCCTGTGCTGAGAAAATAGTGATATTCTTACATATGCTAGGAATGAATTTGGACCTATGTCCTCAAGGTGGTTAACTTTGGCATTTGACTATATTCCAGCACATATAGAAGGTAAAAACAAAATGAATTAAATACCAGGCCTAAACTGAGTTTGCCAAAATATACAAGAATATCTTTGTTCCCAAATGAACATGTCCAAAAAGAAGATAGATGAAAAGCAAAGAAACACAGTGCTTGCCGTTTTTGTGAAACTTCTTAAATATATTTTTCCATCATTTGTTAATATACAAGAACCTTCAGATTCATAAATCTGCTACAACTTGCTACTCCCTTCTTCACTGGCACATTTGGTGCTGGTGTGGTATTCACCCCCCAGTGCAGAAATCTCCACGTGTAGCTACTTATCCATACCAATAACCCCAACACAGGAGTACTGCTGGGGTTCTATGGAATAGGGCACTTAAATCAACCTCCTGCCAATGGGTGAATTTCACTGTTTATAGGAAGGTCCTGTGACAGTGCTTGGGATTACTGATCATTCTACTGTATCTACTGTATCAAAAGAAATCTGATGAGGTTCAACAAGGACAAGTGCAGAGTCCTGCACTTAGGAAGGAAGAATCCCATGCAACGCTACAGGCTGGGGACCGACTGGCTAAGCAGCAGTTCTGCAGAAAAGGACCTGGGGATTACAGTGAATGAGAAGCTGGATATGAGTCAGCAGTGTGCCCTTGTTGCTAAAATGGCTAATGGCATATTAGGCTGCATTAGTAGGAGCATTGCTAGCAGTTCGAGGGAAGTGATTGTTCCCCTCTATTCTGCACTGGTGAGGCCATACCTGGAGTATTGTGTCCAGTTTCGGTCCCCCCACTACAGAAGGGATGTGAACAAATTGGAGAGAGTCCAGCAGAGGGCAATGAAAATGATTAGGGGGCTGGGGCCCATGACTTATGAGGAGAGGCTGAGGGAACTGGGGTTATTTAGTCTGCAGAAGAGAAGAATGAGGGGGGATTTGATAGCAGCCTTCAACTACCTGAAGGGGAGTTCCAAAGAGGATGGAGTTAGGTTGTTCTCAGTGGTGGCAGATGACAGAGCAAGAAGCAATGGTCTCAAGATGCAGTGTGGGAGGTCTAGGTTGGATATTAGCAAACACCATTTCACTAGGACGGTGATGAAGCACTAGAATGGGTTACCTAGGGAGGTGGTGGAATCTCCATCCTTATAGGTTTTTAAGGCCTGGGTAGGATGACTTCATTGTTGTTAAGTATCAGAGGGGTAACTGTGTTAGTCTTAAAGGTGCCACAAGACTCTCTGTTGCTTTTTAGTTGGTGTTGGTCCTGCTTTGAGCAGGGAATTGGACTAGATGACCTCCTGAGGTCTCTTCCAATCCTAATATTTTTTGATTCTATGATTCTATCTAGAGTGCAGTGTGACTCTGATGGCAAACCAAGCTTTCATTTAGTATGTGTAAAAGATATTTCTTTTGTTGTGCTAAACATTTGTTTTGGATACCTTGACCATTAGGTATACAGATCTTAGAGACCACTAGCAGGAGAAGGATGATGGTTCAGTGGTTATGGTGCTAGCCTTGGACTGGGTTAAATTCTCTGCTCTGCAACAGACTTCCTACGTGACCTTGGGCAAGTCACTTAGTCTCTCTGGATCTCAGATCCCCATCAGTAAATTAGGGATAATAGTATCTCCATACCTCACTGGGTTGTGGTAAGAATAAATACATTAGAGACTGTGAAGCACTCAGATGCCACTGTATTGTGGGGCTCTCTAAGTACCTAAAACAGATCATTTATTTCCCCTGCTGGACCCAAAATTCCTAACTGCAGTACTGTGAACTCCCAGATAAGTAGCTGCATCGAAATAGAAGTTAGATTTGGGTCTTTCTGTTTTTGTATTTCATTCTGTTACAGCTGGTTTTCCTTTGGACATGGAGTGATATTGTTTACTAACAGTGAATTCTTTTATTATAAAGGTTCATCACACAGCAATAGTTACTTTTTTGATAACATCTTTTTAAATTCCTAGTCCAGCTAGTGAAGAATGCAGTTGGTAATTTCCATATGAATACACTATTCTCCACTCTGCCCAAATCAAAAGGCCCCGTAGATCACTAAGTACCCCTGTGGACGGAGCAAAAAGGGGACTGATTGTCATATGAACTAATGTGATGCTTCTTTCCTTTTTTCCTCTCCGCGTCATAATTGATATTTTACTTCTAGGGTCTCCATTTTTCTTAGTGAGTCTCATATTTATTTTTGAAGAATAGTAAATAAAAACAAATAAAATTAGAACCAACTATTATACTAAATCTAAACATTAAAATTTCATCCCTGCTTCCAGCAGGATAGGATTTAAAGTAATTTGCTGCAAATTTCTGGAGATTGGCATCTATCTGCATTATGTGTTTGAGGATTTTGGATGTTTGTTCCATCTCTCTATTTAGATAGTTGTAGTAGTGTTCAATACATAGAATGTGCACTACTTTTTCAAAGAATCGGAACTGGTTTCTAGTTTGATTTTTTTTTTTTTTTTTTTGGTAAGAAGTGAGCCCCCTCTACTGTTAGTTAGGAGTAACTGCTGTAATTTCACATAAAACATTTTTTCTTGTTATTTAACAGCATGTATAGAGAGGAAATTTGAGGGTGGAAGAAAATCCAGTGGCCAAGAGCTATATTGAACTTGTTCACCCATAATAAATATAACAATGAATATATATGTGGAGGTCAAGCATCTCTTTCATTGTACATGTAGACATCCCTGGAATTCTATAAAATTTCAAGGCCAACTCTGGGCCAAAAGAGTTCTGTGACCTGACTGAACAAATGCATTCACACCTCTTTTTCACATACAGAGCTAGTCTGCAGTTGTATACCTGCATATACCTGGCTGCAGAATTTCAGGAACATACTGTTATTTCCATACTTTCAAACCCTTGACATCACTCATTGGACACATGGAATTCATTTAACACTTTGGGGCCTGTAAAGGGGCAGACTCATCCCGGCAGCACCTCCTGCTGGTCTCTTCTGGGAATTAGCTCTTCCAGCATCCTGGAGCACCCCCTGCAGGCCAGTGATCCACCTGTCCTCTGGCCCCCATGTCCCTCCCAGACCCCAGTGCCCTTGTATCTGGGGTGCTGCCCCCTGGCAGTACACCCCTCAGTACTAGGGTCTCCCCTCCCTGGAGAACCCCCACGCACCATCCCTACCTCACCTCAGAATAAGGCCACTGCCAGTCACCAACTAGCCCCTGTTCCCTAGGGCAGACTGCAGTATAGGCCACTCATCACAGGCAAGATTGCGTTTGGACCTGCTGCCTTGGCCTACCCATGGGCTGCCCTCTGCAACCCCCAGTACGCCTTGGCCTAATACTAGGCCACAGCCTGGGGCTAGCCAGGCTGGAGCTAGCCAGCTTTTCCCCAGCCCTGCTCCACCCAGGTACTCTGTCTTGGCTCCCTGCAGCCATGCCCTTCTCTCTCTCTCTCTCTCTCTCTGAACACAGAGAGAGACTGCTGAGTTCCTGGCTCCCAGCCTTTTTATACAGGCCAGCTGTGGCCTGATTGGGGCATGGCCCAGCTGTGGCTACTTCCCCAATCAGCCCAGCCTTTAGAGCTGCAGCCCTCTTTATTATTTGGGTTATTTAGGGCTGTTTTAAGCCCTTCCAGGTAGGAGTGGGGTAACCACCCCCCTACAGGGCCAATAAGTTTTCATAAAATACATTCAGGTTAGTTTTTCGGTGAAACAGAGATGATTTTAAAAATTACTCTCATCATATAACACAAAGTACAGCACAGAGAGTATGTCTTCACTGCATCTGGAGCAAGCCTCCCAGTCCTGATCCATAGACTTGTGCTAGCAGGGCTTGCTCTAGGACATGAAAAATAACTGCATAGACATGGCTTTGACATTGTGGCTCAGTCTAGAGCTTGGGCTTTCAGTCCTACCCCTCCTATCCCCACTCTGTTTTAGGCTTGAGAGACCAAACTGTAATGTCCAGGGCCAATGCAAGGATATTTTGCACTCTAGGCTAACCTTCCACCATGCGCCCCCTCCTCCTCGCCTCCCCCCTCCAATCTCTGAAAACTAGTAAACTTAGCATTATAAACCGCCTGTCAGAATGGGTAAGGGCTTTGTAATGTTTTCTTTTTTTTTTAACCTTTAAGGCGTTTCAATTGTTTGCCATTGCCTCTGATGGTGTCCCATGCAAAGTCTTACTATTGTGCAAAGCTAAACAATTGAGTCTTGCATTGCATCACCAGCCAGGTTAGGCAGGGTGACAAATCCCCCTTGCCCAAAGGGCCATTATCCCCGGTGACTAATTTCTACTCCAAGTCTATAAAGCAGACTTTTAAGGTAAATACATTATTCCTTCAATATTACCCATACACACATCTCACAAAGATTCTCACTCTTTACAAGTTACCAGCCTTGTGTACATCCCTTCCACATTCCTCTTTGTGGGTAAGTGCCCTGTAAGACACATGTGGGGTGCAGTGAGTTTGTCAGGCCTGCGGTGACAGCTGTATGTGAAGATCAGGGGGCTCTTTGCCAAGGGGTCTTGGTGTCACAGTGAGCTTGGGGTGGCTGACAGTATGGGGCAGGGCACTGAGGCTGGTGGGGCAGGTAACACTCTCTGGGCTGGGAAGCAGGTGGTGCCGGGATGGGGTAGGGGCAGGTACCTGTCAGTCTCCAGTGCTCGGGCCACACAAGCAGCCTCTTCACCTCGGAGTCTCCCCCGCTTGCCCGGGGGCCACTCCTCTTAAGCTCCCCAGAGCGCCGCCATGGAGGAGACGCAAGGGGCTGAGCTCAGCTGGGGCCCCGCACCTGCTGGCCGAGAGCAGCAGGAACTAGGCGCCTCTCGGGCCCAGGGCGGTGGTAGCCTCTGCAGCGGCAGGGGCAGGGGCAGGGGCAGGAGCAGGCGGGGAGTGTAGCCCACCATGGGACAGGAGAGGCCACTCTGCTGCTGCTGTTTCCTGCCTACAGCCGTCCTTCTCCTACGACAGGGAGCCGCAGAACCCGAGTGTGGTGAGAGGGAGCTGGGGGGCACGCCTGCCCAGGCTGCGGCCTGACACCCCCCCCCAGGGTCTCCTGCAGCAGATGCATGCGGGCGGCGGCCCCCGTGCACCCCCCCGGTTCCCCTCTCGCCGTGTTCGGGCTTTGCAGCTCCCGGGAGTGTGAGCCACCACTGCTGCTGCCCCTCCCAGAGCAGGCTCAGGGCCCTGCACCCCAGCGGTGGCTCACATGCCTGGGAGCCACAGAGCCCGAGTGCGACAAGGGGGAAGCTGGGGGGTACACGGGGGCCGCTACCTGCATAGCATCTGCTGCAGCCTGCAGGAGCCCCTGGGGTGGTGGTGGTGGTGCTGGGCCGCAGCCTGGGCAGGAGGGGCGGGGGGTGCGGCTACTCCCTGCTAGGGGTGCCGCCGCCTTTGCAGGGCTGCTACCCCCTCTGCACCACACCGGCTCCTCCATGGCTGGGGCTCGCTGCCCCCGCAAGTCGACACTCTGGCTCTCTGGTCCTCCAGAAGGCGGCTCCTCCCTGCCGAGCCAGGGCATCGCTTTTTGGTACCCCTATCCACTTGGCGCCCTAGGCGACCTCCTAGTTTGCCTAGTGGTTGCACTGGCCCTGGCAACGTCTATACATCTATTTTTAGCGTGCTACCATGAGCCCCACTAACATAAATCTGTGGACCCAGGCTGGGAGGTTCACTCCCAGATGCGATATAGGTATACCCAGAGCCATAACTGGCAGCTTCATGTTAGTGTGTTACACTGACATGTAAAACTGGAGTCCTGATCTTGACTTGCCTGTGCTGGTTACTCAACTTCTGAAGAAAGACTGAGTGCAATGTGTCATAGTCTAAGGAGCAGTGAGGAGGAACTCTGACAGTAGTCTTGTTCAGACTTCAGTTAGATGGACATATTAATTACAGTGATTTGGAATGAGTTTTAAAGTGATGAGAATGGTAAGGGTTCTTCCATTAATAGTAACAAAAGAATTTCCTGTGCTCTGATGGGTTTGTGGAGGAAAACTATTCATGGAAACTATTTTTCAAAATTATGGTCAAATTTTAAATCCCAGTAAATACAAATTTGCCCAACTTACTTCTAAATCCTTAATATGTGACTAGATTTTTCACATAAAAAACTGGGATATCCATGTAAGGCTGTATCTGTGACAACTAAAGGAAAAGATGTTTGCTTCTGCCTGTCACCTTTCTTCTTGTAAGTATTAATACCTAGTAACTGTTTTGTGATAGAGCAGGAGAATTTATACTGCTCCACTTGTCTCTTTATTGTAAACATAAAACGGATATTTCCAATTTTAACCCAAGTATAAGGTTGTCCAAAATCTTGCATCACAGAGCAACAGGCCATTTTGGCTGCTCACAGGAAACACACAAGAATCTAAAACAACAGTGTGTGAAGTGCTTTCAAAGGACTTTTAATGATATTTCTATATTTTTAACATGCTCATTTAAAAGCTTTTTAAAGGGCAGATTTCTTTTCTCCTGCCATGCAGTGCTTTCTTGGCTGGCAATTATGGGAGTATGAAACAGGTCTTTAAAAGGCTTTAGTTTGAAATGGTGTTATGAAAACAATATAGCACCATCATTAGGAACCTTTAAAAAGCCTCTGCACTTCCTGAAGGAGGGGTCTTTCTTTTTTAGAAGTTTCAATAAGCTTTTTTTATGCAAGTACACAGGGTAGATTTGCTGCTGGTATACTTTTTTCTTAAAACATTTCCTTTACTGTTTTCAGTTCCAGATGAACATCTGAGTTTGTTTCGCTTATTTTTAAATCTACTCTCAGTGCAGTAGAAACTGAGGACAGCCAAAATGCAACACCTTTTTAGGAATAAGGCTTATTTTTTAATCAATTTTACAATAACTCTTCTTAAATACTCTGTCACTTACCCAGCTTGAAAACAAAAAATTGAGCTTGTTTTTCCTCCTAAACTCTGGTCACTTCTTCCTTTCTCCATCTCCCCTGACTCCCCAAGCCCCTCTGTCTTTTAGGTTTGCAGCCTTGTGGTTATTGTCATTCTCAAATCTATGCTTTCTCAAAATGTTACTTCTTTATAAAGCATGTTCAAATTCTACCCTTCTTCTCTTGTCTCCGCAGCCAAAACTGATTCTTACCCTGGTGTGTCTTGCCTGGTCTACTGTAACCTTTTTCCTCATCCTCCCCAGTTTTACTCTCTCCAATTTAGTCAAAACACCGCAGCTAAACTAACATGTTCATGCTACTCCAACCATGTCTCTTCTGCTCCACCTCCCCAAATACTCTCTTTAATCCATTTATTTGCTCCTTGTTTCATTATACATCAATTTAAAACTAACCTTCAAAGCTCTCTGTACAGTCCATATCTCAGCCCTCATTTTCTACAAACTCTCCCACTTACACATTACCAGAGTCTTGTGTCTTAACAAACCCTTTGTCTCCTTCTTTCACTCTTTACTTCATGTTTTGATGTTGCCCCTGATAACTAAAAGCACTCCCTTGCTACACTGCAAATATCCCCTTGCTCTTTCAAATCTCTCCTTAAAATTAATTTGATTAATCATTATTCTCTTTTTAATGTTTTAGTCACCTTTCCTGTGTTATGTGCCTGAGCCTAACTGTTAAAATCTGAACCACCAAAAAGTTTGACATTGTCATCACTCACTGTTCTTCATAATTTAAGTTGTAAGCTCCTTGTGGCAGGGACCTTATCTTATTTTGGCTAATTAATTATATTAATGATCCATGCATATCACTTACATAATGTGTTACCTGTTCAAAGTACTGTGCATACATTAACTTACTATATTATATTTACAGTTCAAATTTGTACAGCACTTTGAACACATCAGAAAACCTTATAAGTACTGAATATTACTATTGTGCATCTGTAATGTGCCCTATAAATCTATGGCACTGTTCTAGTCATAGATAAAAGAGTATATAAACTTTTGAAAATGTGACTGTGCTTTGAGAAGTAACTCATATATAAGAATGGCCATACTGGGTTAGATCAATGGTTCATCTAGCCCAGTATTCTGTCTTCTGATAGTGGCCAATACCAGGTGCTTCAGAGGAAATGAACAGAACAGGCAGTCATTGAGTGATCCATCCCTTATCGTTCACGCCTAACTTCTAGTAATCAGAGGCAAGGGACACCCAGAACATAGGGTTGCATCCCATACCATATATTTATTTATAAATCCATGTCATGCCCACATTTTGAATACTGCGTGGAGATGTGGTCGCCCCATCTCAAAAAATATATTGGAAGTGGAAAAGGTTCAGAAAAGGGCAACAAAAATGATTAAGGATATGGAACAGCTTTCATATGAGGAGAGTTTAATAAGATTGGGAATTTTCAGCTTGGAAAAAAGATGATGAAGGGGAATATGATTGAGGTCTATAAAATCATGATGGGTGTGGAGAAAGTAAATAAGGAAGTGTTATTTACTCCTATTAGGGAGTGAATGGGGAAGTGTTATTTAACACAAGAACTAGGGGGTACCAAAAGAAATTAATAGACAGCAGGTTTAAACAAACAAAAGGAAATATTTCTTCACACAATACACAGTCAACCTGTTAGCCAGGATGGTGTCCCTAGCTCCTGTTTGCTAGAAGCTGGAATAAGCGACAGCAGATGGATCACTTGATGATTACCTGTCCTGTTCATTACCTCTGAAGCACCTTTCATTAGCTGTCGGAAGACAGGTTACTGGGCTAGATGGACCTTTGTTGTTGGACCACTATTCCTGTTTTTATGTTCTTATGACCATCTTGGCTAATAGCCATTGATGGACCTATCCTCCATGAATTTATCTAGTTCTTTTTTTGAATGCTGTTATAGTCTTGGCCTTTACAACACCCCTGTCAATGAGTTTCAAAGGTTGACTGTGCATAGTGTGAAGAAATACTTCCTTATGTTTGTTTTAAACCTGCTGCCTATTAATTTCTTTGGGTGATTTCTGGTTCTTGTGTTATGTGAAGGAGTAAATAACACTTCCGTATTCACTTTCTCCACAACATTCATGATTTTATAGACCTCCATCATATGCCCTCTTAGTTGTTTCTTTTCCAAGATGAAAAATCCCAGTCTTTTTAATCTCTCCTCACATGAAAGCTGTTCCATGTGAGGAGAGAATAATCATTTTTGTTGCCCTTCTCTGTACCTTTTCCAATTCTAAGATATCTTCTTTGAGATGGGGTGACCAGAACTGCATGCAGTAGTAAAGGTAT
The DNA here is from genome assembly GCF_013100865.1 of Trachemys scripta elegans. Lineage (NCBI taxonomy): Eukaryota > Metazoa > Chordata > Testudines > Emydidae > Trachemys > Trachemys scripta. Next base: position 34,723,707 of record NC_048303.1, on the reverse strand, counting down.
GGACATACTATGGACTCTTGATCAATGATATAATCAAGCTTCATTTTATTCTCTCTCAGTGATTTCCATGTCTAATGTGCTCAGTATACAAGTAAAGAGATGGATTTTTCCTTAACTTTTAGCTCTACAAACTGTAGCCTGATTTAGGGTGTACTGATAATATTAATTTGGATAATATGGGAATTTAATTTATTGATTTAATTTTATTTGATTTTAATAATAATAATTATTATCATCAATATTAATTAGTATAGGTTTTAGGCTCACCAATCTGTTTGTTCAGAAGATAAAAGTTCTTGTCCTGAATCAGGCTCCACAGAATTTATAAAGGACCCTCGGGGGGTATGACAGGAAGCTCACACTGAGAAAGATATAGCCTCAAAGACTTTTTATTAAAATTAATAATAGTAAGTAAATGGTAAAATACCCAGAGTTACAAAGTTACAATTGCATTACTGCTATTCAAAAGATACATATGATAATATAGTATTATATGCAACAACGCTTTGGTTAATATACTCACACCCTTCCTTGATAACCTGGTGGTAAGAGACACAGGAACAGCCTCGCAGTTCAGGTTTCTCAATTCTTGAGTGAGGGATGCAGTGCTTAGAAAATGCTAAGAGCTATCAAAGCTGACTAGGGTTTACTTGACTAACTTAAACTTAAATCAAAACCTAATAAACAAACTAAGAATAAAACTTAGGGAAACCAAGCTTAGCCTAGTTCCTTTGAAACTTTAAGAAGAACAAGTATAGCCTGCTGATAGTAGCAGTCATCGTAGATAGATAGAATAGATAGAGTGGAGGAAGTAAGTGAGAATAGAGTAAAGTGAGAACTGGAGATGGAGTTAAATGAGAATTGGAGTCCCTCTGTTGAGGTGGGTCACCTCTTTTATAGGGCAAATGCTGGAAATTCTTCCTCTTATGTCCAAATTTCATTCCTCACCCAAAGAAGTGTTAGGGTACACTTACCCCATAGGCTAATATGTATGTGCGTATTGATGACAGGTATGTCATCTTGTGGTGTACTTGTTAAGTCTGTGGGTACAACATTGAACCCCTCCCCATGCCATTCTCCATTGTCTATTGGTTTAGATAAAAGGTCATAGACATAGGCGTGGGTACTCATCTATTTAGATTACAAGCTACAGGTCAACTTTGCTTTCTGAGTAAAAGGTCTTAATATAGATATGCTAACTTTGCTTTAGCTTAACATACAGGATATGGCATGTAGGTCTCTTGCATTACAGCCAAACTTATTTTAATATAAATCTATAAACCTATTACAATAAACCAAATACTTAAACTATAAGGAAAAAAATATATATATAAGCAAGCAGGTTAGTCCTATAGGCTACAAAACTCAACCTGAGAATCAAAATGGGTTTTTCCTTCTGATGTATCACAACCAGCAATGAAAGTTCTGCAAGCCATACTAGGGCCCTCACACTTATCCTCATGGATGTCCGTGAAGCCCTATTGCCTTCGTTGAGTTTGCACAGATGTGACTGTTTGGAATTTAGTAAATAATTATGTGGACGATGCACAAAAACAAACAGAATATTGCTCCATCTTACATCGCAGTGTTGGCTTCACAGAATTAATAGAAATGAAAATCAGTAAAAAAAATTAATTTTGAAACTAAAGTGAGCAGTTAAGCCTCTGACTGCACCAAGGGAACAGATCTCTTGAATAAGGTCTGGTCTCCTGTATAACTATATCTTTTTAAGGAGGGGTGATTTTTTTAACCAATACAGTTATATCAGTGCAACTCCTAGTCTGAATGCAGCAATGTTAGCTATCCAAGTTTAGGCTGGTGATCCAATAGATTGCTTCGGGTGATGTGGCATGGATATTATTGTTTGGGACATTGATTGATGGGTGTTATGAAGACTGGAGTTCATTTCTACAGTCAAAATCGGATTCTGTCTGTCCCCATTTATGGAGAATGTGGAAGCAGCTGCCATGTGATATGCAGATGTGGTTCAAGTAGATCATATTTTCCATGGGAGTGAAAAGCCACACTGGGTTCTTTGGCTGGGTCCTTGATGAGGTGTTTAAGATATTGGCATCCTTCCATCATGCTTGCCCATTGATCGTAAGGGTCAAACCCTGAATGGTCGAGTTCTTGTGCTACAAGCCAAAAAGGTTTTCTGGATTTGTGTCAGAATCTGAGTATATTATTTCTGTCTTCATGTGCTGGAAGATTGTTTTTCCCTCAGACACGATGGAACTCTTGTAAGATTCTTATGTCATGACGAGTCGGGTGGAGTAGATGTGCACCAGATAGGAAGCCAGCGTTGTGGAACTGATTTTACTGTACTCATAATAATCTGCACAATGGTGTTGAGATGAGAATTGAGAAGTGGTATGTGAGAGCTGTGTTTCCAGATAGGTGAGCAGTATTCTGTGGTAGATACGGGTCAGTGTAGATGGCCATAGAATTTTTTCACTAGTTGCCAGGTCATACTGACCAGTTTCTGGATGCAGTTATACAGGTATAAAAGAGCCTTATGCTGGTACAGCTCATTCCCCTACTGCTACTGGAATAAGTTTAATAGTATAAGCACATTTATAATTGGCTTCACACTATTGGGGGTTGTACTGCTTTAACTATGCTGGTATAGTTAAAGCAGGATGATTTTTCAGAGTAGACAAATCCTAAAAAGGTGCCATTTATATATAGTCACATTTAGGAATATAAAAGCACTTTAACAGTGATCAAGGTGCAAAAAATGTCCAGGACTTTAGAGAGCAACTGAGAAGAATTAATGGCATAATGTGCAGTTGATGGGACAGTATTAACTTCAACCAGTCATCTAAAAAAATCCCCCACATTTTATTTGTAAACTTAATTGGCACACTAGAAAAGATATTTGTCAAGGCACTAAAAGTAACCATTAATAAGCAGTTACTATAGCATCCATTAACTCAGAAAGCATTGAAGTTCCATGACTCCTCCTCTTTAATGGGTGCATCTGTCAGCTGATTGCCAGTATTAGTTTTCTATTTTATGCAGTCTGGCACTTGGCACCAGAAATCACTCTGAGAAGATCATATGTTCGATCCCACTTTCAATTCACATGGCAGGCCTTAAAGTTGTACTAGATTTTTTTTTTTGACTCGCCCTTAATCTGTGTCCTTAGTTCACACGTGGCCTACAATATCCAAGGAATTCACCAGCATACTTTGATCCTTCTTGCCACACTTCTTGTCCTTGCTGTCCAGAAGGTAGAATACTCACTAGTTCTCTGTAATTGGGTCACATATGGCCTAGGCCACATTTTTCACTACAGGGTCCCTAATGGAATCTCTGGGTGTTTGCTCATATTGGATGGCTCCATTGTGCTTGTTGTTTAATTGTTCACCTCTTGTTAGAAAATGAAATGGTGAACTATCATTTACATGTAAACAAGTCAAATATCCAGCACATTCCATATTTCTTATTATAGCAACTGTAACATGGAACAAAATCTAGAATTCTTTTGAAGTATGCATTTATTTTTCTCAATTTAGCTGCTCCACAAGGCACTGACAAACATTTTGCCTTTCCTTTATTGACTGGAGTTGTTTGATTTAAAGGTTTGCCATGATTGTATGTATTTGGGATCAAATTGTGGCTATTGCTGCAGAGAAAAGAGAGGGCCCAAGGAGCCTCTTTCCTTCAGAAGGAAATAGTTTCTGTAGAGAACTGTTTCAAGGAAGCAACCAGTGCTCTCAGAATTGTGTGGGTAGAGTTGAAGAAGCAGTTTCCATTGCCAGTGGTACTGCACACATCAACAAGGCAGCCCAGAGGATTCAGGGGGCCTGGGGCAAAGCAGTTTTGGGGGCCCCTTCCATAAAAAAAAGTTGCAATACTATAGAATACTATATTCTCGTAGGGGCCCCTGCAAGGCCCAGGGCCTGGGGCAAATTGGCCCACTTGCCCCCCCTCTGGGCAGCCCTGCACATCAAAGGGGATTTGACTGAGTAGGATGGACTTGCATAGGGTCCTATATCTGCCCAGTACTTGGAGGCCACCTGGGGGGAAGGGCAAGGGAGGGAATAGCAGTACATTCTTCATAGTAGCTGCTTTATCTAAGCATGCTTTTTTCAGAGGCACTAGAATAATTATATTTGCCTTTACACAGGCACGATACAGCACTCCAATGATGCACTTCCTCTCTCACATCTTCCCCTTTGGATGTAATACCTCTTAACTTCTGAAAAAAATCCTTTTCAAATATGTTACTGACAGTGAAATGTCATATTTCAGGATGTCTATACTATAATTACCTTACTAGATAATGTCTGTTCTTGGCAACCTCTTAATTTGATCATCTCACCAAAGTGGGAATATCTATAATTTGATAGTTGTAAAATAGTCCACCTAGGAAAGTGGGTGTTCAGTCAATATGTCAAATCAATAATGTAAGTTTTCAAGAATCAAGTTGCAGCAATCTTATTTCTGTTCAAACTATTAGAAAAGATTAGGTAGCTTCAGCTACATAGGCAGATAGCATCGCTGTTATTTTAGCTTCATTCACTACAAAACTGAATTAAATCCTAGAACTGATCTGACTGAAGCAGGAGTCCTGTGGACAAGTAATTAGCAACCAAATGATAATGTATATGCACAAAGGTGCTGCATTAAAGTTTCATAGGCAACCTTAATTCTGGCATATTCTAACTCTTGAGTGCTTGACTTTGCAACCTTTAACATTCTTAACATATTTCAGAGTAGCAGCTCTGTTAGTCTGTATCCGCAAAAAGAATAGGAGTACTTGTGGCACCTTAGAGACTAACAAATTTATTAGAGCATAAGCTTTCGTGGACTACAGCCCACTTCTTCGGATGCATATAGAGTGAAACATATATTGAGGAGATATATATACACACACATAGTTTTTTATGTGTGATTTCTTAAGTGTTGAAAAAAATGAAAAAACAGGAATCCCAGTCTATGGATCCACATTGACCCTTACATGGTCATCAACAAGATTAAAGTCTTTAGAGCCATAGTACAGACCTCTACCATTTGAGCTAATAGAGAAACAGGTAGAATTAGAAGCCTGTTATCCTCTATTTAGACCTGCCACTAGCAGGAGAAGGCACACTTTTGGTTGGTGAGTTCCACAGCTATTTACTAGGTGACAGAAGAATGTTGGGATTACTGAGATCTGGATTCAAGGTTCTGGAGATGAGTGTCTTCTAGTGGCAATAGACCCACATGTTGCTGCCCCCTCACTACTGTTATCTCCCCCTTGATGCCTGTTCCTGTAATCTATCTGCACCTGCCAGTACCTGTTCCTGTCCTCTCACTGCTCCTATCCTCACTGCTCTACTTTGAGTCAGATTGTTTTCTCCTGAGTGCCAGCAGAGGGAGCACTGAAAGTAGAACTGAGTGACATTTTTCAGCAAAAACCATTTTTTGGTGAAAAATGCAGATTCAGTGACAACAAAACATTTCTCAAATTCATGTCGGTTTTACTGAATTGTCAGTGTTGGAAAAAATGAAAAAAAAATCTGTAAAAGTCTAAACAATTTGTTTTGACATTTTAAAAATGGTGCATTTGGATTTTTTTATTTGAAACACCTTTTCATATATATAAATTTCCCTCAATTTTGTTAAGACCATTTTAAAAATCATTAAAATGCTCTAAATTGAAGTGAAATGCTGCTGGGCAATTTCTGCATGTAGACAAGACCTTAGTATGCATTTATAGGGTTAGAATGATATAAATCTTTTATTAAAAATATAATTGTTCTTTTTGAAAGGTGTCATATACATGAAGTTATTTGGTTACCCTCAAAACACTGACAGCACAATGCAGTGGCAATGCAGTCTTCCTTATACTGTCACACTGATGTGCCTCAACTGAGTTCTGCACGGACCATCTCAATGGGTGAGAGGGTAGTTAAATCCTGCATAGCCCATTCAATCCTTGGCCGTGATTACAAGCAGGGCTGAAAACTAGTGCCAGTGCCCGTGCCCTAATTCTTAAAGTGTTTAAAATATTTTACCCATGAAGGGCAATCAGTTTGATTTATTTTCTATACAGTTTTATTTTAGTACTTTTCTCCCAGTCTGTTTAAATTGTAGTATAATACAGAATTATTTTAACTTATGTGTATATGTTGTAACTGGATGAATAAGTTTATTGTGGGGTTTTTTTGTGTGCCTTATTCAAAGGGTACTTCCAGGGGAAAAGTGTTTAGTTATGGTATCCTGCATTCTTAATTGAACGAAGTGGTGAGGTTTTTACCCACGAAAGCTTATGCCCAAATAAATCTGTTAGTCTTTAAGGTGCCACCAGACTTCTTGTTGTTTTTGATACCAATGTAGTTAAGTAACAGTGATATCAGGGATCTAGCCAGTACCCATTGAAGTAATTGACTTAAATGACAGCAGAACTGACTCCAGATTAACATAAAACCCAATCTTATTTATATTGCATCTTCCTTACTAGAGAGGAAAAGAAGCTTGGCATTGTAACATGGTTTGTTCAATAGGAAAGATAAAGACAAATAACCACACAATTTCTGGCATCCTTGTGGACACATTATAATAGGGATATTGTAATGTTCTGATAACATGTAATATATACATATAATATTTTTTTGTTTACTTGCAGGGGTGTGTCCCGTATACATTAGTTCTTAACCCACCTCATCCTCCTAACCCATGAACAAGTATGTCTACACAACAAAAAAGAGGTGTGTTCTTAACTTCTGTTAGCTCTGTTAAAATAGTAGTGATGGCATAGCAATTCAGGTTAGCAGCTCAAGTTCAATCTTAGGCTCCCCTGTAGGCTTTAACTTGAGCTGCTAACCTGACTTAAAAGCCAACTAACTGTGTTTTCACTGCTATTTTAACCCAAGTTAGCTAATTCAGGTTAGCTAACCTGAGTTAAGAACACACAGTCTTTGGCAGTGTACACATACCCAGAGAGAGACAGGCAGAGAGAATCAACCTTGGTGGTGGCATGCACATCTTTCAAAAGAAGTGTATCCCAGATAAAAATAAGAATGTATAAAAAGATATAACTGCCCATATGGACAGTTAAAGAGAACTCAGAAGACTATCTGTAATAGTACTGTTGGGTAACTCAGGAATCTAACTGGTCTGGTTGCTTTTAAGTCTGAGATTAAATTTAGGTTATTAGAAAAAATTAGGTACCTGCCTCTTTAGATCTCAGCAATTTATAGAGTTCACAAGTGCCTTCTTAGTATTTTTAAAAGAACATGCACTTGTGTACATATACTTTTTACAGAATGATGGTTTACTAGATAAACCAATGGTTGAATTTTGTATTAGGCTGTTTATCAGACAGACTGTTTTGCAAACACATTACTGTTTCACCACCAGCCTGACTGTTACTCAGGCCTGTAACTTGGGTGTCATCTTCAACTCAGGTCTCTCTTTAGATCCTCATATCCAGGCTATGTCTAAAGCTTTCAGATTCTTTCCACATAACATGTCCAAGATACAGCTTTATATGTCTGTCTGTATAGTTAAAACTCTCATCCAGGCTCTCATCATCTCACATCTCGATTCCTCAACATCCTTTTCTGTGGCCTTGACAAATGCAACATTGTTCCACTCATATCCATTCAGAATGCTGCTGCAAAGACTACTGTCCTAGTGTGCCACTTTGACCACGTCACCCCTCTTTTTGCATCCTACTACTGGCGGCTCCCCCTTCTGTCTCATCAAACATAAGCTGCTTGTCTTCGCTTTCAAGGCTCTACACAGCTTATACCCACTATATGTACCATTTCTTCTTCACTATCGAGATGTTGACTCCATTTTGTCCTCTACTTGTTACATTTATGCTTTCTTCTATGTTGCCCCCCATACTTGGGAGTTGCTATCCATAAACTTTCACAAAGCTACTTTCCTCCTTCAAAACCCTTCTCCACACTCTCCTTTTCCATGATGCATAATTCTTTAAAAATCAAATTTAGATTAAAACTATTTAGCTCAGAATTAAAAAAAATATTTCTCTGAACATATTTCATGCAGCCCAAACAATTCAGCTGTAGTTGTTGTTTTTTTTTTTTTTTTTTTAAAGATTAATCCGAATCTACTCTAGCTTGAGGTTAATATTAATATCCCTTCACAGGTTTTTCTACTCTAGTTCTTCATGTCATCCACTAGAGGGGGTGCGCAAGCCTCTATTTCCACAAAATTTGTTGCAATTGACTGTCAAAGTTTGAGCACTTTTCAGTTGTGTGCACTGCAGTTTACTTGAACTTGATTTTAATGCACATGGTACTTAACACTGTTGTTTTTTATGTATTTATGTCTATTTAACACTTCTAGAAGAACACCTGCTTCTACATAATCAACAGTACACCTCTACCTCTACCTCAATATAACGCGACCTGATATAACACGAATTCGGATATAATGTGGTAAAGCAGGGCTCCGGGGGGGTGGCTGTGCACTCCGGTGGATGAAAGCAAGTTAAATATAATGCGGTAAGATTTTTTGGCTTCCAAGGACAACTTTATATCGAGGTAGAGGTGTACCAGGAATTAGTTTTTCAGTAACTACTCCCTTCAGTTCAAATGAAAAGGATGTCCCATACTGGTCCTTGCAATTAGGCAGATGCAGTCATTGATTGATGCAGTCTGGTCTCCTTGTGACTTTATCTTATTTCATTGTAAGCCTTTCACATGTGACAGTTATGCTTTGGCAACATTTTCTGCCATAGGCTTACACCTTCAATTCTTTCTCTCCCTGACCTCCCTTTGGATTAAGCATTTATCTTAGTCATTACCAGAATCCCAAAATAGTAATAAACCTCTTTGTGATGTCCATAACTAATGTGAGCTTAGTCAATGTCATATTCTTCTTGGAAACTTTCCTGAACCTGTTTGATTTTTGAAACAGGATCAGTTACCTATGTGAATTCTTATCAGAGACTCCTTTAATTAAAAAACTGTTAAGGTCTACTACCTTTCAAAATGTTATCCCCTTCATCAACACTCTCTCAGATCCTGATCACTACTGGTTTTAGACAAAAAATTAATTCAGTCCTCAGAATCATGGATATCTTGGATCTGTTCAATTTTAAAAAATTTTTCCATAAGTTCACCCTCTCTTCCTCTCATCTGTTTCTTCTGGCTATACCCTATCCTAGATAAAAATATAAAGCCATATTCCTCACCTGCGTGCCCATTTGTTTCAGCCTGCTGTGAGACCCATTCTCCTAAATTACAATTATCACTTCTTCAGACCCTTTCCCACCTAATCGTACTCCCCCCTACATTACTGTACTGGCCCATTTTCTGAGTTTTGCCAAGATCCCTTGTACTAGATCAGTGGTTTTAAAACTTTTTTTCTGGCGACCCAGTTGAAGAAATTTGTTGATGCCTGCAACCCAACAGAGCTGGGGATGAGGGGTTTGGATATGGGAGGGGCAGAGGGTTGGGGTGCAGGGGTGAGGACTGTGGGGTGGGGCCGGGAATGAGGGGTTCAGGGTGTGGGAGGGGGCTCAGGGCTGGGGCAGGAGGTTGGGGTGCAGGAGAGGGTCAGGGCTCTGGGCTGGGGGCACAGGCTCTGGGCTGGGACCGGAGATGAGTGGTTTGGGATGGAGGAAGGGGCTCTGGGTTGTGGGGGGCGTGAGAGCTGCGGCAGGGGATTGGAGAGTGGGTTTGGTGCATGGGTTTACCTCTGGTGGCTCCCGGTGAGTGGCACAGCCGGGGTGCAGAGGCAGGCTTCCCACCTGTCCTTGCACCGCAGACTGCACTGAGCCCCGGAAGTGGCCAGCAGCAGGTCTGGCTCCTAGGCAGAGGCGCACAAGCGCCTGCGCGGGGCTCTCACCTGCAGGGGCAACGCACAGAGCCCCGTGGCCCCCCTGCCTAGAAGACAGAACTGCTGCTGGCTGCTTTCGGGGTGCAGCATGGTGTCAGAGCAGGTAGGCACTAGCCTGCCTTAGCTGAGCAGCACCGCCGACGGGACTTTTAACGTCCCAGTCAGCGGTGCTGACCAGAACCGCTAGAGTCTGAGCAAGGCGACCCAGTGCTTTACATGCCGCGGCCCAGTACTGAGTTGCGACCCGAACTTTGAAAAACACTGTACTCGATTTTTTCCTACCTCCTCATACCTTAATCACTTTCCTTATCACTTTACCTGTCCTTACTCCAAATAAGACTGTCTCAGTCTTGAAAAGATGATTCCTGCAAACCACAGGTTTCTGGCTGCATTGCCAAGATTCAATGTCTGACCTTTTCTTCACCATTTTTCTCAAGTTCCTATGTCATCAGAGCTGGAGGTCCCATTGGACAAATATATCTTCCATCAATAACTTGCATGAGTGTGTGTAAATGGATTAAGAAAAATAACGGATGGAGGTTTCCTGTGGAACAGGAGAAAGGAACCAGCAAAGTGTCCCAGTCAGGGATATGTTAAATGAGTCTACACGGGGCTGAATTAAGGCAATCTTGTGCCCTGCATTCACAATTACATGCGAAACCCCACAGCACTGCCTGTGCACCATAGCCCTGCCAACCTCTTGGTGTGATGGAAGCAGAAAGACTCCTTGCCCCTCCCAGAAACAGGGGTAATGGCAACGGGCCCCTTATTTCCCACTCCCTACTCCAGGATTGGAAGCAGCAAACCTTGTCCCCTCAAGAGCTGCAGGTAGGGCCGGCTCCAGGCACCAGCAAAACAAGCAGGTGCTTGGGGTGGCACATTTCTAGGGGCGGCATTCTGGCGCTGGCCATCATAGATGCTGACTCCGGGGCATGGGGAAAAAGTGCCCCCGCTGCCCCAGCTCACCTCCACCTGCTCCCCTGAGCACGCCACTGCCACTCCGCTTCTCCCCCCTCCCTCCCAGGCTTGCCGCACGTGAAACAGCTGATTCGCAGAGCAAGGCTGGGAGGAAGGAGAAGCCGAGCGGCGGGGCACTCGGGGGAGGTGAGCTGGAGCGGGGAATGGTTCCTCTACCACCCTGTTACTTACTGCACCCCCGCCCACCCTAGCTCAGTTCTGCTCCGCCTGCTCCCCCGGGGGTGCCGCTGCTCCACTTCTCCTCCCTCCCAGGCTTGTCACGTGCAAAACCACTATTTCGCGCAGCAAGGCTGGGAGGGAGGAGAAGCCGAGCAGCGGGCACTTGGGGGAGTTGGCGGTGGTGGAGCGGAGGTGAGCTGGAGTGGGGAGCGGTTCCTCTACCCCCCCGTTACTTCCTGCACCTCCCTCACCCTAGCTCACCTCCGCTCCACCTGCTCCCCTGAACGCGCCACTGCTCCGCCCTCCCTCGCCTGAGAGAGAGGGGGAAGAAGCGGAGCGGCAGTGCACCTGGGGGAGCAGGTGGAGCGGAGGTGAGCTAGGGTGGGAGGTCACGGGGGGCCCATAGGAAGAAATGGGGGGGAGAAATGCAGCACGCCAGGGGAGGAGGCGGTGCTGGGGATTTGGGGAAGGGATTCGGAAGAGGTGGAGTTGGGGTTGGGGTGGGGGCAGAGGGGCACGAAAAAGAAAGGGGAGGCGGCCAAAATTTTTTTTGCTTTGGGCAGCAAAAATCCTAGAGCCGGCCCTGGCTGCAAGGACAGTATTGGGGAGCCCCACAATATTTTCCCCAGCAGTGTGTCTCTCTCTGCTTGGGCATGTGAGGTGGGCTGATCTCTCTGCCCCTTTCTTCTGCCACACTCTACTTAGATGGGGCTGGCAGCGCCCTGCCAGATCAGAGGATCTTGAAGTTAACACTCCATTGAGAGAGTATGGGGCAGCTCACCCCTCTCAGAGCTATTGTGTCATGCTGTCTACCAGCTCAGGCAGAAGACCTTACATCACCTATGCTCAGTTCATGTTTTCAAGCTTATCTTTGCAAGCATAAAGTCTAGAAATTAAACATTAAAAATAAAATTAAATCTGAGATTCTGATCTCATCATGTAATTCTCAGAGCTGAGGCCCTAGGCACAGCATTATAATGCTTATATCTGAATCCAGCCCTTGACACACTGATTCCCTAGGGGTCTCAAGTTATTGTTATTGCAGAGCTCTCAATCAGTATAAAGTAGCTTGTACTCTAAATCCAGTAATACTGGAACCCGAGCAGGAAACATCAGGATGGAATTTCAGCCTTGTTCTGATATGGTAGGCCCCCCATGAGCTGGGTGCCCTATTCAGCTGCTTGTTCGGCAGCATTGGCTGAACCAGCTCTTCAGTCCTGTCCCTCGTATCTGCTCATACTGATTCTGCTATTTGCTCGATCTCCAACTTTTCACTCAGGTTATCTCCGATTGCTCTCCCCATCCACCTACGCACACATGCACGCATGCACTATTCCACTCCTAGGGTCTTTGTTTTCCTGCTGTATTATAGAGTGACATGATGAATGACTCATTCTTTGTCTGAGTAATCTTTTTCACCTCAAGGATGGAATAATATGATTCCAAGAACAGTAGTTCCTTTGCCTCTAGGTTCCTTATGTCTGCTGTATCTTCTCAAGGAAATATGCAAGGCAGGAAGCAATTTCTGGACCCTGAAAGATAATGAATTCAAATTATTTTGGAGAACTGGAACTGACAGTGGACAGTATATTAGATGTGAGTTAGCAGCGCAGTAAGGAACAAAAAGGCCACTTCAAGTTTCAGTTGCTTATTACTACCATTTGATATTTTTATCATGCGAGTACCCAAGAAGCACTATCAGAATTGTGGCCCAATTAGGCTAGAGACGATACAAACACACAGGAAGCCCTTCTACACAGAGCTTTCAGAAAACACAAATGAGCGTAACCTAAAGGAAGAGACGGGAGATGTGGGCAATTGGTAATAAGAACTTTTGTTTGTATATATGCTTTCCATGTACATAACTTAATGTTTCTGGTCATATACAATTTTTTTCTGTCAGCAGTCTTGTCTAGCCCCACTTATCCATTATCAGATAGAAAAGCTTCATGTCACAGAGCAGCGAGGCCATCATCCTTTAATAAGGCTCTGTTTTTGTTGCACCTTGGAGTACTCTTAGCATCATATTACCGGAAAGATACTGACAGATTGGAGTTCACTTGCAAGCAACAGGAATGATCAGATTGCTGTAGAAAATAAATGAGTGAAAGCACTATACTGTTTAGTAAAGTGCAATTAATCTAAACCATATAAACCAGAGGGGCAGGGAATGTTAAAAACAGGAAGAAGTTGGATAGAATTAAGAATAGCAAGACTGAGTCTTGATAGTGAAGTCTATTAGGCTATGGAACAATCTCCCAAAAGAAGTGATAGAAGCCCCATCACTTGGAATGTTTACATTAGATTGGACAAAAGTCTTGCAAGTCTGCTGCAGTGAAAAATCCTACTCTGGCAGGGAGATGGATTAGGTGACCTAACAGATCACTTTCTGCTTTAGTATAATCCTAAGAAACTAAGTACCTGGGAAGAGAATAAATCTCCATTTTAATGGCCTGAACTATGTTTATTTTACTGATTGTCAAAAGCACATTTTAATTGTATAATGATGCATTTCTGTATTTAACCTCACATCTTTTTTTGGGGGGGGGGTTATATGTAAGGAACTCATTTATAGATATTTCAGTTTGTTCAGGCAGTCCTCCAGGCCTAGAAATCCAGATATCAGCTCTTTTTCCCAACCTCTCTAGAGTTTCAGTGGAATTTTCATTTCCATTTTGGATTTCTGTGCAGGTGAGCTGAGTAGACTGGCACAACAACACTCATTGATCTATTTTTTTCCTCTCTATTTTTTGTCTGAGTGAGGGCTCTTGCATTAATATATTTGTTTTGAATATAGTGTCTACTTTTCAAAAGTATGTCCACGATCGTGTGTGCAGAGGTCAAGCCAGGCAGGTATGGTGTTTGTCTACAAATTACGAGAGAAATCAGGTGGTGCAAAAAATATTTTGGGGTGCATGGGGTAGGGGAAGAGGCATGGTTGCAGACACAAAAGTAAGTGAACCAAAACTGTGTTATTGATTACAGCTTGTGCAGCAGATAGCAACAGCTTTATTTTTAAAAGTGCTCAGGCAATAGGAGGCTGGCTATTTGAGGCAAGTAGAATTAAGGGCCCCATCACACTACTGGAGGATAAGATGACAAAGGGGTTCACAAAATGCTGAATTCTTGGCCGAACTAGGCCTGATCAAGGAACAATTCATTTTCATGTCTGCCAAGAAGGAAGGCCCTACAAATACAGTGACAAATAGGGCACACTGGGAAACAAAAATGAGGGAAAGGTAGTTGTCTACTGCTCAGATAGAGTGCTGAAAAATGGGATTCCTTGAGAGGAACCTGTATAAAGGATCAGATGGTAGACCAAATAGCCAGTAAATACATCTGACATAATGACATATCCTATAATGTGTACTATCGGCAAACCTAACAACAGTTTCCATAGGTCTAATGAGCCAGTGAAAGGCAAGTGGGATCAATTTCATATCTGGTTCCAACTGTTAGAGGCGCATTTTCTGATACAAACTCCAGATGTGCTCTGTTGAAAATGCCATGACAGGCACATTTTGGCAGTGACATTTCCACCATTCACTTATTTATTTTATTTATTATTCTCTTACTGCTAGTCACAATCCGGCAGGTGCTAATCATAATCTGGCAGATGGTACTTTATTTTTTGATTTCTATAGGGATGTATGTCAGCCAGGTTCTGTTGTTGCTGATGGAGTGACTGAAGATCCTGGGTTAGTAAGAATAGGGTCACTGTATAATGCTCATCTTGATGCTCAGGTAGCTGAGGTTTTGCGGTTGCTTTTATGTTCATATTCTTAATGTCATAGTTGTTAATAACAACAACTATGCAGGAACTGTAATTTCTGTTTTATGGGAGATTTTGTATTTCCAAAAAAATGTCCTTCCAAATTGGTTTTCAAAAAATTCTGAGCAGGAAGCCAGTGATCTAGACAAACAGCTGGGAGCCAGTCTGCTGGCTAGCCAGTTGGTGAGCGGGCTGGCAGGAACCTGGCCAGGCTGGCCCAGTGCCTGTCTACACTGCCAGATTTCCATTGAAACTTTTGATAGAACTGATATGTTCCCATGGAATATTTTGATTCTGCTAAATTGGGATTTTACAGAAAATTATTCTGTCTGAAAATTTTTGAACATCTCTCTTAGTAACAGTTAATTGAGTCACTGGATTTCTATCCCCCCCAACCCCAGTTGTTTTATATTATCCAGGCATCTACACTCAAGATGTTGTAACACTATCCCCAATTAGTGGTTATATAAAAATCTTCTAAAGCCACTCCATAGGGTAATATTAGTGGACTTAGCACAGTATTTCTTGCACTTTATTTTTTTTCAAGAGCAATCTTTCCACCTCTCAAAACACCCACACTTCAGTGACCTCCTTTAGGAGGAATTTTGAGATTGAATATTCCCAAATCCCACCTCTTTGTTTAAATTTCTGTAAACATGAGTTCTGTGTTTGTACAGCACTTACCACAATGGGGTCCTAGTCCATGACTGGGACTCCTAGGAATTACAATAATACAAATACATAATAAAAAGTATGATTTCATGTAATTAAGTTGTAAGATTCTCTATACAGATAAGTATTTTGATGTGGGTTATTTTCACAATTTGCTTTGATATCATCTGAGAATTCATGTGCTTTCTCTAGTGTGCCCTCTCAAAGAGAGTATCAGAGGGGTAGCTGTGTTAGTCTGAATCTGTAAAAAGCAACAGAGGGTCCTGTGGCACCTTTAAGACTAACAGAAGTATTGGGAGCATAAGCTTTCGTGGGTAAGAACCTCACTTCTTCAGATGCAAGTAATGAAAATTTCCGGAGGCAGGTATAAATCAGTATGGAGATAACGAGGTTAGTTCAATCAGGGAGGGTGAGATGCTCTGCTAGCAGTTGAGATGTGAACACCAAGGGAGGAGAAACTGCTTCTGTAGTTGGATAGCCATTCGCAGTCTTTGTTTAATCCTGATCTGATGGTGTCAAATTTGCAAATGAACTGGAGCTCAGCAGTTTCTCTTTGGAGTCTGGTCCTGGAGTTTTTTTGCTGTAAGATGGCTACCTTTACATCTGCTATTGTGTGGCCAGGGAGGTTGAAGTGTTCTCCTACAGGTTTTTGTATATTGCCATTCCTGATATCTGACTTGTGTCCATTTATCCTCTTGCGTAGCGACTGTCCAGTTTGGCCAATGTACATAGCAGAGGGGCATTGCGGGCACATGATGGCATATATAACATTGGTGGACATGCAGGTGAATGAGCCGGTGATGTTATAGCTGATCTGGTTAGGTCCTGTGATGGTGTTGCTGGTGTAGATATGTGGGCAGAGTTGGCATTGAGGTTTGTTGCATGGGTTGGTTCCTGAGTTAGAGTTGTTATGGTGCGGTGTGTGGTTGCTGGTGAGAATATGCTTAAGGTTGGCGGGTTGTCTGTGGGCGAGGACTGGCCTGCCTCCCAAGGTCTGTGAAAGTGAGAGATCATTGTCCAGGATGGGTTGTAGATCACTGATGATGCATTGGAGAGGTTTAAGCTGAGGACTGTAGGTGATGGCCAGTGGAGTTCTGTTGGTTTCTTTTTTGGGCCTGTCTTGTAGCAGGAGGCTTCTGGGTACACGTCTGGCTCTGTTGATTTGTTTCTTTATTTCCTTGTGTGGCTATCGTAGTTTTGAGAATGCTTGGTGAAGATCTTGTAGGTGTTGGTCTCTGTCTGAGGAGTTGGAGCAGATGCGGTTGTACCTCAGCGCTTGGCTGTAGACGATGGATAGTGTGGTGTCTCCGGGGTGGAAGCTGGAGGCATGAAGGTAGGCATAGTGGTTGGTGGGTTTTCGGTATAGGGTGGTGGTAACGTGGCCATCGCTTATTTGTATTGTGGTGTCTAGGAAGTGGACCTCCCGTGTAGATTGGTCCAGGCTGAGGTTGATGGTGGGGTGGAAGCCGTTGAAATCATGGTGGAATTCTTCCAGGGTCTCCTTCCCCTGGGTCCAGATGATGAAGATGTCATCAATGTAGCGTAGGTAGAGGAGGGGCGTGAGTGGATGAGAGCTGAGGAAGCGTTGTTCCAGGTCAGCCATAAAAATGTTGGCATATTGTGGGGCCATGCGGGTGCCCATAGCGGTGCCACTGGTCTGGAGGTATATATTGTCACCAAATTTGAAATAATTGTGCATGAGGATAAAGTCACAGAGCTCAGCAACAAGTTGTGCTGTGTCATCATCAAGGATACTGTTCCTGATAGCTTGTATTCCATCTGTGTGTGGGATGTTTGTGTAGAGAGCCTCTACATCCATGGTGGCTAGGATGGTGTTTTCTGGGAGGTCACCAATGCATTGTAGTTTTCTCAGGAAATCAGCGGTGTCACGGAGATAGCTGGGAGTGCTGGTGGCGTAGGGTCTGAGTAGGGAGTCCACATATCCAGACAGTCCTTCAGTGAGAGTGCCAATGCCCGAGATGATGGGGCATCCAGGATTTCCAGGTTTGTGGATCTTGGGTAGTAGATAGAGCCCCGACTGGGGTTATTCTAAGGGTATGTTGATTTGTTCCTGTGTTAGTGTAGGGAGTGTCCTGAGTAGATGGTGCAGTTTCTTAATGTATTCCTCAGTGGGATTTGAGGAAAGTGGCCTGTAGAATTTGGTATTGGAGAGTTGTCTGGCAGCCTCCTTCTGGTAGTCAGACCTGTTCATGATGACAACAGCACCTCCTTTATCAGCCTTTTTGATAATAATGTGAGGGTGGTTTCTGAGGCTGTGGATGGCATTGCGTTCTGCATGACTTAGGTTATGAGGAAGGGATGTTGTTTTTCCACAATTTCTGCCCGTGCACGTCGGTGGTAGCATTCTATGTATAGGTCCAGACTGTCATTTCGACCTTCAGGAGGAGTCCATGTGGAGTTCTTCTTCCTGTGTTGTTGGTGGGAGGGTATCTGTGTATCAGTGTGCTGTTCAGTGTTATCCTGAAAGTATTCTTTGAGTTGGAGGCGGTGAAAGTAGGCTTCCAGATCACCACAGAACTGTATCATGTTCGTGGGGGTGCTGGGGCAAAAAGAGAGTCCCCGAGATAGGACAGACTCTTTGCTGGGTTGAGTGTGTAGCTGGATAAATTGACGATATTGCTGGGTGAGTTAGGGGTACCCCTGTTGTGGCCCCATGTGGCAGGATTTTAGACAGCTTATGGTCCTTTTTCCTTTGTAGAGAGGTGAAGTGTGTAATGTAGATCTCCTGTCTTATTTTAGTAAAGTCCATTTGTGTGGAGGGTTGGTTATTTATGAAAGTCTCCAGGTTGGAGAGCTCTTTCTTGATGTTTTTCTGTTTGCTGTATAGGATGCTGATCAGGTGGTTCCTCAGTTTCTTTGATAGTATATGGCATAATCTCTCACTGTGGTCTGTGCAGTATGTAGATAGCATACTGAGAGAGTGTTTTCTTTGCTTACATTGGCCAAAGCCAAAGTTTAACTTCATTCTTGTTTCTACATTAATTTTGTGGTTAATTTTGGCTTCCAAATGTTTTTAATTCTAATGGTTTAGTTTCTTAGATTTCTTTGTTAAAAATATTATTTTATTACTAGTGTTCATCATTGAGGAGTATATTCTAGACTCCTGGAACACAGGGAACTGCAGGAGTGAGCTTCATTACATACCTTATCCACCTTTCCCTCCCATTTAATTTACTGTAGCTCTGAATTAATATGCTAATATATCCACTGTACTTATCTTAGTTTGCTTTGTATAATCCATTGAAGGAGAGCACTTCTAGACATTCATGCCCATTTTGTATATTCAATTAGGGTTACAAAAGACACCATCCGCTAAACCATTTCAGTATTGTGTTTTTGTTTTGTTTTTTCTTGTTTTGGACTGTCAAGAATAATATAATGTATAATATAGACTATTTTGATAATTAAGGAGTAGTATATATGCTTGAGGAACCTCCTACTAGACTGCATTTATTTCATTTTCTGAAGGTGTATCTCTCTAGCAGCAAACTAGTAGCAGAAGTCAGGGCTAATGACCCAGGAATCTTTCCTCCATATTGGGGTCAAGTTCTTATCCTACAATGAGTTGAGAACATGCTTCAAATTTCTCAGTATAGCAGAACCCTCAGTACAGAAGATGTGCCTTTGGCCAGCAGGGAGTTATCTATGTGAAGGTAATGTTTACTGTGTCTTGAACACAGTGATAGCATTAATAACTGCATACTTATCATGGATTTACTATAATGCCTTTGTAAATTTATTGTGAAATCATAAAATAACTCTCTTGAAACCACTGATCACATATCAGTGAATAATGATACAATTGTTTTCATATGTGTTATGGTCAATATCTAGGTTGGAGGATGAGAAGGTGCGCATTGAAAGATAAGAATCAGCTGAAACATTAAGGGCAGGTCTTCACTACGGGGGGGGGGTCGATTTAAGATATGCAGATTCAGCTATGCGAATAGCATAGCTGAATTCGACGTATCGCAGCCGACTTACCCTGCTGTAGGGACGGCGGCAAAATCGACCTCTGCGGCTTCCCGTCGATGGCGCTTACTCCCACCTCCGCTGGTGGAGTAAGAGTGTCGATTGGGGGATCGATTGTCGCATCCCGACGGAACGCGATAAATCGATCCCCGAGAGATCGATTTCTACCCGCCGATTCAGGCGGGTAGTGTAGACCTAGCCCTAATGTAGTTATACTGAAATAATACCTTAAGAAATAAGTAGTATAAGAAAGTTAATGCTCAGTAATCAGATGAACAAATGCCAATACATTACAAATCACTCATATTTCAGTGAAAGTTTTGCTTCCTCAATATATTTCCACCTAGGTGGTTGATTCAGCATACTTCATAATTATAAACAAAATAAAGATTTGTGAAAATATAAAATACCTTCATAAATGTCTGCTATTATTAGAAGATCTTCAAGTATGTTTTCAGGAAAATAGAAGACCATCTTTCCTTTAATCTGTGTTGAACACTTTTAGAGAGTTGTCCATTGAATTGATTTTTAAAAAACCCATGCACCTCCACAGTTTAAATTCTAGTAATGATTTAAAACTGATAATCCTTTTATGGCATACTGTAAAGCTGATGAACTTATACACAGGTTTTTGTATATGTTTTATTTTCTGCAATCCTCCTCCTATATGTATCAGTATTTGCTTTTCATCTTCCATCTTCTGGGGTATCTTTAGCTATGAAATTGCCCTTCCTTTTGTTTTTTGTGTGTCTCAGCATTAAATTTCAAGCACTTTCCTTGTGTGTAGAGTTCAGTGTAGACTGTGAGAAGAGAAATACACTCTGTTCTCTCATGGAGACTGTGATGGAAATATCCTATTGCCTAGAACTGGAAGGGACCTTAAAAGGTCATTGAGTCCAGCCCCCTGCCTTCACTAGCAGGACCAAGTACTAATTTTGCCCCAGATCCCTAAGTGGCCCCCTCAAGGATTGAGCTCACAACCCTGGGTTTAGCAGGCCAATCCTCAAACCACTGAGCTATCCCTCCCACCCTCTACTTCACATAAGGCTTGAAAGGTTTAAGGTGGCCAGGTAGGCCAATTAACTTCTCATGCTGCAGTTGGAGGAGAAGCCAGGGAGCAGGGATTGATTAAATGAGGCTCAGTTGGGCAGGAACAGGAGGGCCCTTTATAAAACCCAGGAGCTGAGCACAGAAGGGACTGCAGAGAGGTAGTCTGAAGTCAGTACATGGGAGGAGGGAGCTTGGGATCTGCCAGACAGTGCTTCTATATCCTGGGAAATTTCCAAAAACCTGGGCATTTGTGAGTAAAATGTTTCAACTTGGGAATTTTCATTCAAAAAATTTTACTCTCAAATGCCCAGGTTTTTGGAAATTTCCCAGGATATAGAAGCACTGTAAAAAACTTTATCTGGGAATTTTTCACCAGACTTGAGAATTTTTTAGCACTAGGTTGTGTGGTGTTTAGATGGCATCACAATATAGAAGCACTGCTGCCAGACCCAGAAATGGGGGAAGCCAGGAAGGTAGGAGCAGGCTCAGAGCAATAGGCATGCAGACTTTGGCTGCTGATTTGGGGATTCCTAAGCTGGATCCTGGAGTAGAGGGAAGGCCTGGGTTCCCCTACTAGACAGTGGGGATGTGGTACCAACCAGGCAGAAGACTGATTTTTTCCAGGAAGACTTTGTTACAGATCCTGGAAGGGAGGAACGTATCTGGTATCCCTGCTGGAGGGCTGAGTTATGAAGAGGAGGCTGTGATTCCTGGAGTCAGAGAAGCCCATGGGGTGAGAGAGAATGACAGATAGGGACTCTGCCAGAGGGGGGCAGCATCTGGCAGAGCTAATCCAGAGGATAGCTAGGAGGAGGTGCCACCTGCAGTGAGTGCACCCCATGATAGACTTTACTTTTGTTCTTTTTTGTTTTGTTTTTTCTTTAATCTAAATAAAGGTAATTCTGACTGCAAGTATCTATCTGCTCCCTGTATGGGGGCAGGGGGAGCCTAGCAATCTGAATGCATGTAGATTCTGTCTCTTGGTGGTAGCGAGAAATGAAAACAAAAGTCTGGCAATTCTAAATACTGGGCTCTGTCTTGGAACTAGTAAGAAGATGGTCTGATGGAAACTGTAGATTGGTGCTGTCCTATGGCATGAGGTAGCCCTGTAGACACACTGCCCTCAATTCTTTCTTCATTATTTGTAATGAATTACTCTCAGGTTGGAGTACTTAAACAAGATTTCCCACTTTGTGGGGCCTTATTTATCTAGTCTTTTCCCCAAAAATACACTTTTTATCTGTCAGGCCCCACCCTTCTCCTGCCTTCAGTAGTGCCACAGTTCTCCTTCCTGGGACCCCTGTCCAACTGGTCAGGCCTCTCCTTCTGGACTCAGGAGTCCCACAGTCCTCCTCCTTAGGCTCTCCATTAATTCAAGCTAGCTGCAGCCTTAAGACCAGCTTCTCCTTCAGCTGGTTCCTCACCCCCTATTTGTAGTTCAGTCCCTTCCCTTCCATCGCTGAGAGAAGTTGGTGAGTAGCAGACCTTCTCCTGCTAGTATGCCTCCTCTTGTGAGGGAATAGACAGAATATATAGAGCCTTCTTTCCCATAGCTTGTCCCACTTGGCTGGGGAGAGGAGAGTCTTGACCCCAGCCTGCACTACAAGGTTCCTGGCCACAGGCCCTTAATGACATAGTAGCCTGAGTTTTCCCTAAGCATTAACTATATTCCTCTTTATTCCTATGCCATTCCCTATGTTTTGCCTTCTTTAAGGGTATATCTACACTGCAATTAGACACCCTTGGCTGGCATAGGCCAGCTGACTCTGGCTTGTGGGGCTCGGGCTAAGGGGCTGTTTAATTGGAGTGTAGACGCTCGGGCTGGAGCTGGGAGGGTCGCAGAGTTTGAGCTGTCCCCTGAGCCTAAACATCTACACTGCTATTAAACAGTCCCTTAGCCTGAGCCCCACAAGCCTTAGTCAGCTGGCAGGGGACTGCCGTGGGTTTCTAATTGCAGTAAAGACAACCCCAGATGTCTGAGGAAACTTTAAAGGATACACCATGGAACAGGTGTTGCCTGACCCTGCCACCTTAAAAGGGACAGTCACCCTGTTACAGTGATGCAGATAAAATGTAGAACCGTAAAATGTAGAAAGCCATGAAGTTGCTGCGAACAGAAAAGTTATTCTGTTGCTCTATAACATTCAATTTGCAAAGTCAAGAACTAAAAAGTTAGGAAATGCCAGAACTGAAGTTGATCATGCAATCTTAATTTGTCCCTTCGTGTGTGTGCACTGTGATAGCAGATAGCCCAGCATTGCATAGGAAGTCTGTGGCAGAGCCAGGAATAGAAGTTAGGTTTCCTACATTCCAGTCCAGTGTCTTAAAAATAGAAGAAAAGTGACCATTTTAAACTTCATGTTCCCCCCTGAAAATTATGTAAATAAAAGTTCTGGTCCTGCAACTGGATCTGTGTGGTGAACCCCTGAACTTATGCAGAATCCCACTGATTTCAGTGGGTCTTTGTGCAGGGGAAGAGTTCCATTCTCATGGATCTGTTTCCACCATCATTGCCTAAAATGAAAACTCGGGCCTAGCTGTTCAATATTCCAAATTTAGTTGATACCATTACAATAGGGCAGAAAGTGGTTTTGGGCCACAAATTGCTGATGAAAGGACTGGGAAGGAGGGGTGGGGGAAGGAGAAATAATAAATGTTGTCCAACTAGTAGAGAAAAGATGTTTATAGCCCAATTTTTCATTTAATTTTATTGTATTTTCATTTATGTTGCTAGGAATTGGTTTTGTAGTAGAAGGATACATTGTTCAACCCCCTTCAAAACAGTCTATTAAACAGCATTTAATGTTTTTTGGCTTTTTAGAAATATATACTCTGATAGAAATAAGATTTCATCTTTGTCTTACAACACACTCATACTAATATCGTACATATCATATGCATGCACAGCCTTTTCAGTATCTGTTACACTTGCATAGACCATGTAAGTGCTCCCTTTTTACTATGTGATATTATGTGATACAACATCACATTCTATAAGCCATTACCCTCTGATCCCACTGAGAGTTACCAAAAGAAACTACACCATCTACTCAAGAAACTCCCTGAAAAAGCACAAGAGCAAATCCGCACAGACACACCCCTAGAACCCCAAGCAGGGGTATTCTATCAACTACCCAAGATCCATAAACCTGGAAATCCTGGATGCCCCATCATCTCAGCCATTGGCACCCTGACAGCAGAATTGCGTGGCTATGTAGACTCCCTCCTCAGGCCCTAAACTACCAGCACTCCTAGCTATCTTCGAGACACCACTGACTTCCTGAGGAAACTACAATCCATTAGTGATCTTCCTGAAAACACCATCCTAGCCACTATGGATGTAGAAGCCCTCTACACCAACATTCCACACAAAGATGGACTAGAAGCTGTCAGGAACAGTATCCCCGATAATGTCATGGCAAACCTGGTGGCTGAAATTTGTAACTTTGTCCTCGCCCATAACTATTTCACATTTGGAGACAATATATACCTTCAAATCAGTGGCACTGCTATGGGCACCTGCATGCCCCACAGTATGCCAACATTTTTATGGCTGACTTAGAACAACGCTTCCTCATCCCCTAACACCCCTACTCTACCTGTGCTACATTGATGACATCATCATCTGGACCCATGGAAAAGAAGCCCTTGAGGAATCCCATCATGATTTCAACAATTTCCACCCCACCATCAACCTCAGCCTGGACCAGTCCACACAAGAGATCCACTTCCTGGACACTACAGTACTAATAAACGATGGCCACATAAACACCATCCTACACCGGAAACCTACTGACTGCTATACTTACCTAAATGTCTCCAGCTTTCATCCAGATCACACCACTCGATCCATTGTCTACAGCCAAGCTCTACAATACAATCACATTTGCTCCAACCCCTCAGACAGAGACAAACACCTACAAGATCTCTATCAAGCATTCTTACAACTACAATATCCACCTGCTGAAGTGAAAAAACAGACTGACAGAGCCAGAAGAGTACCCAGAAGTTACCTACTACAGGACAGGCCCAACAAAGAAAGTAACAGAACGCCTCTAGCCATCACCTTCAGCCCCCAACTGAAACCTCTCCAGCGCATCATCAAGGATCTACAACCTACCCTGAAGGACGATCCATCACTCTCTCAGATCTTGGGAGACAGGCCAGTCCTTGTTTACAGACAGCCCCCAAACCTGAAACAAATACTCACCAGCAACCAGACACCACACAACAAAAACACTAACCCAGGAACCTATCCTTGCAACAAAGCCCGTTGCCAACTCTGTCCACATATCTATTCAGGGGATATCATCATAGGACCTAATCACATCAGCCACACTATCAGAGGCTCGTTCACCTGCACATCTATCAATGTGATATATACCATCATGTGCCAGCAATGCCCCTCTGCCATGTACATTGGCCAAACCGGACAGTCTCTACATAAAAGAATAAATGGACACAAATCAGACGTCAAGAATTATAACATTCAAAAACCAGTTGGAGAACACTTCAATCTCCCTGGCCACTCGATTACAGACCTAAAAGTTGCAATATTACAACAAAAAAACTTCAAAAACAGACTCCAATGAGAGACTGCTGAATTGGAATTAATTTGCAAATTGGACACAATTAAATTAGGCTTGAATAAAGACTGGGAGAGGATGGGCCATTACACAAAGTAAAACTATTTCCCCATGCCCCTTTCCCCCCAGCCCCCAGTTCCTCTCATCTTCTTGTCAATTGCTGGAAATGGGCCATTTTCATTACCACTACAAACAGTTCTTTTTCTCTCCTGCTGATAATAGCTCATCTTAACTGATCACTCTCCTTATAGTGTGTATGGTAACACCCATTGTTTCATGTTCTCTGTGTGTGTGTGTATATATATATATATATCTTCCTACTGTATTTTCCACTGCATGCATCCGATGAAGTGGGCTGTAACCCACGAAAGTTTATGCTCAAATAAATTTGTTAGTCTCTAAGGTGCCACAAGTACTCCTGTTCTTTTTGCGAATACAGACTAACACAGCTGCAACTCTGAAATAAGACACTTTATTCTATTATACATTTATAAGTAGTGGTATGGCTGTGGGTGCCTTTACTTGAGAATTGTCCTCTTTTTGAGCAGTATGGATAATAAAAACTGTAAAGCTAAATCTACCAATCCAATGAAATGGAGTTAATTTGGAGAGTAACTGGGAGTGCCAAGTACCCTTCAAAGTATGTAGTATGGCTTGAAATTGAATTCCTCTCTCATGCAAAACATTTAATCTCTTATTTTACTCTACAGACATCAGACTATTAACAGACCCATACTTTTTTAGTTTATTACAATTTCTGTGACATAATCTGTCTACACAAAGCCTAATCAGAAAAACAGGCGTTGTCCATAGCAACAATAGCAGCATTACTGACTAAACCACAAAATAGTCTTCTCCCTTGCAAGCCGACCTTTGGATTATCTTTGTCCATCCAAAGAATAGAATTTTGTTTTACATTCACATGGAAAAAAAATACCTGTGGTATTTTCTACATGCTCTTTACCAGTTTCCCATAAAATTAAATGTTAACTTTTTAATTGCATCAGATAGCCTGCTCTTGTATATAAGACAGTAGCCTAGGCTCCAAAACAGAAAATGGGTGTTAAAATTAAATTTAAAATTAGAAACCAAGATGCTAAAATCATATTGTAAATCAAATGTTCCACATTTTTTATCACATTAGTTTGGATTGGATTGAGTAGCATTTTCTTGTTGCAATTAAAACATGTTAATGAAATACAAATGCCAAACATATACTGTACCGTAAAGATCTGACATAATTTTTCTTTGATCTTTCAAAAAAATTCAGTTTTGTACATTGTAACTTGAGAAAAAAATAACCTTCTTGTTAATGTTATTTCTAAGGAGCAGTTTTGAAATGTTAAAGTTAAAAATAGAATTGTCCATTAAGCTGAATATCATCTGATTTAAGAGCCCATATACTTTTGAATTTCTTTTTTAAAAGACATGCATCCAAAGAAGTGGGTATTCACCCACAAAAGCTCATGCTCCTATACGTCTGTCAGTCTATAAGGTGCCACAGGACTCTTTGCTGCTTTTTTAAAAGAGAGACTGCTGTGTCAAGTTTCAGCCCATTCTGTTCCCCACAGTCTTTAGCACATTGAGTGGCAGGGTGCTTACGGTTTTCATTACTATTTTGCAGGACCAATCATGTAATGCCTTCCTCACCTAAGTATCCTACTCATGTGATTAATCCCACTGATTTGAATGGAACAACTCACGTGATTAAGAGGTTGAAGGATCAGGCCCTTGATTTATTTTTGAGGCAAAGGTGCTTTTTTAATTTGTATATTCACAGTGTAGACCCTGATCCTTCTCCATGTGAAACCAGTGGACATAAGATCAGGCCCATTATCTCAACTCAGTACTGCTCCTGGGTGTTCTATAACCTGGTTGTAAAGGCCTTAGTAAAGAGGTTTGTTTCCTCGCTAATGTATTAATTTTATAGATTGTTACTTTTTATGACTCTCTTATCTTAAACTGCTGTTGTACCTCAGAATAGCTGAGAATAGTCATCACATGCTTCCTTAATCTAAGTCGTTATTCCTTCCACACATTCTTCTATGTAGTACTTATCATGCGGTATGCTCAAATAAATTATTTGGGATGACTTTTTAATTAGACACACTAAAGTCCATGTTGTAATGGTTTTCTTTTTAGGCATTTACTGGCCAAATTACTTTTTCCTACTTTATATTGGACCTGTAGTTTGGAGTTTCCTCCTATCAGACAAGAATGCCTTTTAAACAGTGAAGCACAAAATTGCACACATGAAAAACAGAACTCTTTTCTTAAATACCACGTGCAATTAAAAATATTAAGAGATTTGTGCTGCCCCATTTGGCTGTCATAAAATTTTCAGTATGCAGTGCAGCTGTCAGTCCTGTGATATTAGAGAGGCAAGGTGAATGAGGTGTAGCAAGAAAGCTTGTCTCTCACCAACAGAAGTTGGTCCAATAAAAAATATTACCTCACCCACCTTGTGTTCTAAAATTTTGAGTACACTGGAGAAAATTGTCCTCATGATTGCACAAAAATCATTTGCCCTTTTATGAGGGCTAATCCAACTTCAATAAGAAGTTGGATTAGGCCCTATTTTTGAATGTATTTAGGTACCTAAAGATGCAGATAGGTGCTTTTGAAAATCCCACTACATCTAACTACATATTTAAGTGTCTAAATACCTTGGAAAATGTGGTCCTAGGTCTGTTAGAATCCACATGTATGTTTTAATACATGGCTATGTCCCTAGGCCCATCAATTTATTGTGCTTAGGTGGGCAATAGATTACTTGTTGAAAATGCCAGAGTACAACTGTGCTTGTGATTGGGTGTGCTATCGCCTGTTCTTGTCTCTTTTCTTTGAAAATATAACTCTCAATGTCTGTCTACCTGAGGCCCGTCTATGGAACATTGTTATCTAATTTGAAGACTATCAGTAATTTAGTTAATTTAGTAATTTAGAATGTACTTTTTTTATACACTGGTTCTGTTGATGCCAAAGATATAACAGATCTTGCCAAAGATGTAACAGATCTTGCCAGAGATGTAACAGATCTCAAAAGGCTTTACTTGTGAAATAAAAATAGTACAATAGACTCTGTGTTGCAATTCCATGACATTTTCTGAATCAGTTGAGGGAAGTGTTTAACCATTACCTCCATGCTTATCTCCAAGTACATGCCCACCAATTTTAGTCCCCACATGATCTTCCTATGAAACTGTTTAGTACCTACTGCAGCTCAATGCCACTCTTCCCCACAGTCTCCACTGTAGGGGGTGTGGCTGCTAGAAAGGGTGTGTAGCTAGTCAGTGCTGCTGCTGCACTTGTGGTAGTAGTTGTCAAGGATTGCCCAACTCCTTGAGGCTGTAGGCAGCTGGTAGAGATTACAGCAGTGAGGAGGTGGGGTGGGGGCAGAACAGGGTTGGAAGGGGAGGGTGTGGAGTCTTGGAGGAAAGGGTGGAGTGTGGGCAGGGTCAGGGGCAGAGTGGGGCCTTGGGGGAAGGGGTGGAGTGGAGGCGGGAAGAAGCAGGGTGGGGGCAGGGCCTGGGGCAGAGTGGGGGCAGGAAAAGGAGGGGGGATGAGGGCTTGAAGGAAGAGGTGGAGTGGGGGTGGGGCCTGGGGCAGAGCAGGGGTCAGGAACTTCCCCGGTAGAGAGGAATTTGGTGCCTCTGTAGAAGGCTGATAACTAGTTCACTAGACTGGCTAGATGCAAGCAATTATTCTTTTAACACATTCTGGACACTACCAGAAAAAAACTAAAAAATAAACACTATTTTCAGTTAATTTTATCCCTAGTTAAATTGTTTCTTTTTGACTGTTTTTCTTACTCCCATACTATGCTCCTCCAGTTTACAACCAGATATCATGGAATCCTCTACAACCTTGAATCTCTCCCTCATCCAGAAGTCTGACTGTCCCCATTTACAGAGCATTGCTAGATTGCTGCAGTGAGAATACATGCTTCAGGAAATGGAAACATGATATGGTATCCATTTTTCACCAGCTTCACTGGCTTCCAAGATTCTCCACTTAGGCCAAGTCTATGCTAAAAAGTTAAGTTGACCAAGCTATGTTACTTAGGGATGTGAAAAATCCACACCCCAAGTGACATAGTTAAGCAGACCTAACCCCCAGTGTAGACAGTAATAGGTTGACAGAAGAATTCTTCTATCAGCCTAGCTACCACCTCTCATGGAGATGGATTAACTATGCCAATGAGATAACCCCTCCCATTGCTGTAGTGAGTGTCTACACATGAAGCACTACAGTGTGGCACAGCTGCAGCTCTACAGTTGTGTCGCTGCAGTGTTTCAAGAATAGACAAGTCTTTATGCTGTATCCCTGTTACTCCATACCCCTCACAACTTTTCCAGTCTTGGAATATTGGTCTCATCTCTGCAAATATCCATATCCCAGGGGGAGGGAGGTTTCCCTCTTTCACTTATGCTGTCATTTCTATCTGAAATTGTCTGCCCCCCTCAAGCCACTGAGTTACTTTTCCTGTTCATATTTTGCTTTACAAGTCTTCCTTTTCTCCTTAGCTTATAGATGACTGACCGTTCTCAGGCTATGCAGGACTGCGAGTCACCTTGTTACCCCATGCCGCCAGTGAGATGGAATCTTGCTTGTGCTTAGCTGACGCCGGTTTGTTAGACACTAAAACAGTCTCATCTGGGCTATGCAAGCCCTACCTTTGCCCTTATCTAGCAATAGGTGCACCTCCATCCCAGAGTCCCTTTGAAATATTCCCCTGTGATATCCAGCCCCTGACATTGACTACTCACAGAAATACTAGGTCTGCTGTCCTATGCCAGCCCTTCCTTTGCCCTTACCTTACCTTCTCAGGACCTGCACCTGGCTTCACATTATATATATTTATAGTGAAAACAAGAATAAGTTTGCTATCAAAGATTCAGGACATGAGGTAGAATATTGGAAACAAAGGGTTACATATAAAACAAAAGCATAACATGCTTTCTAGAGATTAAACTTAACTTTGTATGAGAGAAAACTTCTTTAGACAGGTGGTTAACCTGTTAGTTTTCTTCAGCTTTTTCAACAAGGTTGGCTAAGATCCCATTTTCATGAATGTAAATATGCTGTCAGTTTACTTCCTAGGTGCAAGATCATGGGGGCTTTGCCTCATAGATATACCCCCAAAGTTCATTGCTTTGGCACACAACCAGCATAACCCCCATGGCTTGTTTTTTTCTGTATGCTGGTTCTCTGTTGACTTCACATCTCTTTATTAGCTCTGTATGTAAATAGGCATCCATTGTGTTAGCTTATAATGCTTAATTTACATCCTGACAGAGAGAGATGAATAAACATCTCTTGTCTGACAGAACCTGTTTTTCACTGCTACTCATGACTAATACCGTGATAGACTCTAAAAACATATTTTCAGTGTATATATACATAACTCCTTGCATTGTATCTGTACATATGTTTCACAATGATATCAATAACCAGTGTGACACAGGCTTTCATTTGAGACCTCACATGCCATTTTTTGGTCAACTAGAATGTGCATACCAGACTCATGAGATTTCTGTAACCGCCCTGGCAGTTGGCATTAAGGGGGTCTTAGGACACAATGACTCTATCTACAAAGGATATTGTGGCACTCTTTTTAAGGGATACTATGTTAAGAAATAGTCTTGTATTTTGATGTATGTAATTATATAATAATTTCACCATAATCATATATGCAAAGCAGTTTGTACCTAGACATTCCTTTTTCATATCTGTTTAGCCTGTTAATATATTTAATCTACTGCTACATTTTATCTTGTCGAATTGTGTTTGTACTTTGAATCTGTTAGCCTTCTCTGCTATGTCTGTCTGTTCTATGGTTGTTTCTGCTTTTCATATTTAATACAGAAATCTGAGACTGTCAGCCTTTAAACATCTTATTACATTGTTTAGCATAATTAACATCTTTGGAAAGTAAAGGTTATGTCAATTTCATAAACGTTGAATGTTTGATTTTCATTTTATATTTGTAAATGGTGAGTGGAGTGTGAGTGTTACTTGCTGGTAGTTTCTAGATTTTCAACAATGCTTTTCTAAAGAGATTCTAGTTCCCTGCTATGGTGCCAGAACCAAAGGCTAAAAAATGGAATGGAACAGTACAATGTGAAAAGATCAAAATAGTAGCCTGCAGTATATTTGTATGCCTGGTGAGCAGGAAAGGGTACCTTCATGTTACAAAGTAAGCAACAAGGCACAATCTGTATTAGAGCAAAAGAAAACAAGAAATGTGCACACAAATAAAAAACACTTACAGTTTAACAAATTTTGCTTTAATCCAGCCAGTGGTTTAATCAGTTGAGTTTTGCATGTGATAGGTGGGTGAACTAGAAGCAAAGATGAAATCTAGCTTGCTGTAATATCTAGTTTTGACATAAGGCCTACCTATGCAGCTCTGATCAAAATAAAACATGAACATTACGTTTAACTAGGGGGATTCAGTCTATAAATTGCGTTCAGGCTATAAATTGCTTAGGCATATGCTATATTAGTTCGTTCCTAAAAGCAGTACCAATATTGTCCTCTGAATATGTGATATGCATATATTTCCTGTTAAATTATGCTCTCTAGAAAAAATAATTATTTTCTTTGGATAAGCTTAATAGGTTACTTTCAACAACCTACTTCCATTATTAGTGGTTACAGATAGACCCAGCAGCTTAACTCACCAGTCAAAAAGCAGTCACATCAACAACTAAATATCTTTATGCTTAAATTATTGATTATGTTGATTGGAACTGCTGCAGCAGTTCTAGTGTCACTCCCACCCAGGTGTTAGAAAAGATTAGATTTTGATGTTAAACTATCAAGTCATGAGGCCCGCCTAACCATATTCAAAGAAGTAGTCGACATTCCTTTCTGGTTTTGGCAAATTGTGGGAATCTAGAGTTGTCATGTTTATAGTAGGAAAATCAGAAATGTGTCTGTTCAAAGGGAGCCAAATTGCACTGCTTATCAATTAATCATGTTTATTTTCATAGGAAGATGGAAATTATTTAGAGTGCATATCTCCATCATATTACTATTTTTAAATAAACTGTATGTAGCTTAGGAGAGATGAAAGATTTGCCCCTCCCCATTGTGTAGTTTACTTGTAAAGGTTTATACTGTGGGGCAAGAAAGGTGCTATATAAGTCACGTTGCAAGATTCTTTCGCTCCTTCCCCAATCTAGAGTAAACAGTCTGTGTTTAAACTGCTATGTGCTTATGGTATAGCATTAGAACTAGTTATAATTCAAGTTAAACCTTGACTTCCTGTTACAATGGAGACCACTTGCATTTGTAGCCTTAGCGTAAACCTTTTCATTTAACTTCATGAAAGTGAATTAGTTTGAGAGTTTTCATTGTATGTATAAACCCTGGGCATTGACATAAATCAGTGAAGATAAGGTTTGTTTGTTCAACAGATTCTTAAAACTCTTGGATTGTGAAGACAGCTTTATAAAGATTGTAAATTGCAATCCAACACTATCAAAGTATAACAAGTCCAAAATATACTATAAAATGTCAGAAATATATGCACTTTAACTGGTCAAAATCAATAAAACTGAATATGTTAAAACTACCTGTCATATATGCTTTGTAATTGTTATTTTAAATCAGATCTGTTTCCTCCAAGCTTTCTCTTTTGATGAGGGAGGAGAGGGTAAACCTTTATTGGAAGTTGTTACAGTCGCTAGAAAATCAAAGGTCAGAAAGATAACTTCCTGTCCCAGTGTAGAAAAAGCATTTCAATAGCTATTCATCTCGGACTTTGACACTGTATAATGATCGAACTTTCATTTTTCCTAACTCCCGTTAAAAACAAAGGGCCTTATTGTGCTGCTATTCTTTAAATGTGTGGCAAGACCACAGTATGCTCATTATACAGTGTGTGGAGATAGTAGTGGTTGCTATGTTGGCTAATTTTAAGAGCATTATTTTAAATAATGGAAATAAGGCTACTGGTAGTAAGCCAAATTATTTTTTGTAAGATCATATTAATTGAAGTGTGATCCTTTGTTCATTGAAGTAAATGACAACAGTCCTGTTGACTTCAATGGTGCAAGATCTGGCCCCAAATAGGGCAGTCTGTCCAGTCCTAGGAGGCCATTGCTGCTTTCTTGAAAATGCTTTAGTGTGGGCACAAGAGTACAGGGCTTCATAGCACAAGAGCACCTGGATTTTCATACATAAACTAGGCTGTTTGGAAAAAATGATCAGGCTTATGTAGAGTCATTACCGGATTTTATAAACAAATGAAGGGGAGATTAGGGAGAAGTAGTCGTCTCATCCTTTACAAAGCCTGTTTAATAATTTTTACTCTTCTCTCACACATCTTTTGAGGAGCTATGCTGAAGCCATCATCCTTCTAGCAGAGGAGGCTTGGAAGACTTTGCTGTTGAGTGCTAAGTTTCTTTTGCAACTCAGTTTTGCCTTTGCAGGATTTCTTGTGCCATCTAGAAACTAGGATGGAGAACAGAAACCTCCTCTCCCACGTAGCAGTGCACTCACTATCACTTCGCCATTGGGCAAGCCTCACTACCATATTGAAAGTATGTGTAAGCGGGGGAAGGGTCCCGCTATTATGGGGAACTTCCCTGGCTTCTGAACTACCCCAGTGAAATGGGCTAGCAGAAGGATCTGAGTCCTCGCTCCCACTTCCTTTACCTGGAGGCCTTCCTGCCCTCGAGGACTCCCCTTGCACTCTCCTGTCCTCGTAACCCCAACAAGGCTGGGCCCAGGATTCCTGGGGGGCTCAAACCCCAACCTTGCTGTGATCACCTAGGTCAGGGGCTAGGGTGTCCCCACTCCAGGGTACTCTTTTTGCACTGGATGCTTTTTTGACCCATTGATTATTACATACGATTTAAAGCAATACAGTTTATTTAATTAACAATTAATTTAAAAAAGAATAAGGAAAAATGGGAAAGGTTAAAGGAAAACACATTACCCCGCTCTGTGGCTGGGAACATCAGAAACTGTGTCTCTGGAATGTCAGGGTAGTTCACAGTCTGTTTCTTGTAGGTCCCAGACCACCTCCTCAGGCTCTGGTTGTGCTGCAGGGATGCTGTGGGTTGGACACTTGCTCTGGCAGTGGCCCCATGCTCTCAGGCTCTAGGTGGCAAGACCCTTCTTCCCAGTGTCGCCCCCCACCCTGTCAGGGTTACGATCCCCCTCCAAGGCTGGCCTGCAGAGCCTCTTGGCTGAGGTGTCTCCCTGTGCTGGGCCCGCTGCCCAGGGTCCCCCTCACTCTCCCCAGCTGCTCATCGCACCCGGCTCTGAACTGCTCCACTCTGCCTCAGCACAGCTGCTGCTGTTGCTCTGCCTCCAGCTCCCTGGGCTGTTCTGATTGCTGCAGCTCTCCTCCCAGAGCTGGTCTGCTCTCTCTGGGCTGCGCTCTGGCTTTGGGGCTGCAGCTCTGCTCCCAGCAGCTTAGCTTGGACCCCTGCTCTCTCCTTAGCTCGGCCCCACTCTGTCTGACCCAGGCAATTCTGGCTCACATGGAGGACGGGACCCCCGTGGCCTCCTGACTCCTTGATTAGCCTGCCTGTCCTGTCAATCAGGCTGACCTGGAGCATTGGCCTCTCCCCATTGCCCCGCGGACTGTCAGTCTCAGGGTCCTGATTTCCCATCAACCCTTCCCCTTTCTTTTGGTACTGGGCGCTAGCCAACCAAAACACCTCCACTGAATGTTAGTAAGGGGAGAAGAGTCCCCTTACACATGGTCACCATATGGATGTGTGGTGGGGTATACAAACCATATACCAAGCAAGAAGATTTTAAAGAGCAGCTTTGGAATGAGGTAGCCCTGGCCCATGGCACCTGGGGGACATATCAATCTTAGTAGAGGAGCCTTAAAAAGGGAGAAACTTATTTCAGAAGGGCCAGGCTTGGAGAAGATCATGGCAGAAAGACAAGATACCTTAGGTTGACTGTACTTCGGCAGTTGGAGGATCCAGATAGGACAGAGAAGTTGCTATTCTTTATTTCTTTTCCTTTCCTCTGTTATCTTGAGGACTGAGTTTAGGGGCAGGGCCCTGAGACAGACCTCTGCTGAGAACATCATCCCCTGGCACTGAGAAATTGGATCCATTGAAGGAAGTAGCTCCAAAGGAGGAGCAAGAGCTCTGACAAAACAACCAGTTACCACAAGGATCCCGGGGCTGGAACCCAGAGTAGAAGGAGGTACTGAGTTCCTCCCCTCCCCCCTCCCATCGCCTCAACATGAGGACTAGCTGAAAGACCCCAGACAGAAGGGGCCAGAAGAATTATTGGGCCTGGACCAGGACTGTCAACCTGGTATGAGAGCCTGGGACTATTGGGTGAAAACCCTGGTTTACCCTGGAAGAGGTGAGATAAAAGACCCAGCTGGAGGGCCAAATCACAAGGACCTGGCTGGGAGGATGTCACCAAGCATTTTAGTAGACCTGGACAGCAGGAGTATGAGTGTGAAATCCCACAATGCTTCACGTGGCCACAAGGTGGCTCACCAGTTGCTGAGTCACTTTGCCAGGGGACCTTTATAATAAATGCTTTCTCCCCTCCGAGCTTGAAATCAAGATAATGTAACTTAATGGGAGAAACATATTGCACTGATATAATATGCATATAACACTTACTCTGCACTCAGCAAATCTCTTGTATCTTGGTGACATTTCTAGTACACAGGGAGTGTTCATCTTAAAAGAAAGGGGGTGTTTGTTTCTGTGACGTGAAAGTAGGACACGTACCAAATTTAAATCAATAAGGGCTCTGATTCCAGTTCTGGCTTTGTCTGCTGTGGGTCATCATGTCGGTCTCAGAAAAAGTTAATGATGTTTATAAAGAGTACTTTAGCTATTTAGGGAGAGAGGATTGAGTTTAATTTGAAAAAAAAAATGCCCTCAGCACCGACTGACGGAGGATTTGCTAGATCAGAAGAAAAATACAGCAGCGCAGTGCCTTGTATAATTTCCAAAAGGAAAGCTGATCTTTTCTTCAGAATGAAATTCAATAGCAGTGCTACAGGAAAGGAATAAATAATGACCACTTTTATCATATGTTAAGAATTCACTTGTAAAGACTGTATTGCATAATAGAGCAATTTTCAGCACTCACTAACTGTGCAAAGGAATAGGAATTATCTTCCAGATTAAGTAGTTATGGGGACGATAGGAAGATGTATTGACCTATTAATTTAAGAACACCTAATTAAACAGTCCTTGGGGCAATCAGAACCTGTTTCGCGCGTGTGTGTGTGTGTGTGTAGGACAAAGCAATTTCTCTTTCTTTTGTATTATTGAAGAAGATTAACATATTGTTCTTTCCTGAAGTCTTGTTTAGGTAAGCGATTGTAGTGTAGAAGATCAGTGGACCTTTTTATATTTATTTTGTCCTGGTGCTTGTTACCTTAAAAATGTTTTGCAATTTTCTTCTGTGAGTGATGGGATTGCAAAGATAAACATTGTAGATGAGGGTGGAGGGGAGGAGGAAGATGTTCAGCATTCCCCCACCTCTCCTTTCAGCCTATTTTAAGATTCAGGAATAAGCAAACGGAAAGAATATCAAACAATACGGACACGCATCTGATGTTTAAGCCCTCCTCCTAGCACTTTGTATGCACATAGCCAGAAGCCGCTCAAGCAGCTGCAGCGCGTTAGTTCCAATAGTTTAACAGGCAGCTTTGTAGCTCTAACAGAAAGCCGTGCTAACGCAGTTGTTTCCCTCCATGTTCACTTGCAGTGATAGCTAGTAAGTGATCTTTAGCAACGGGATTGTCAGAGGAGTAGTAATGTTTAACAGGTTTCTGTAGAGGAGTTAGTTGCTTTTTTCTTTGCAGACCATTATCTATAAAGAGACGCTGAGGGCAGGCAACACCATGTTGAAAACAGAATAGGCTGAGCCGAAGTAGAAGCTCTGCACGGTTCTCTGGAAGTGAATTAACAAGGAAATATTTGAAACAACCAAAACAAATATCATATTACTGTATTATTAAAGCTACTTGGGGAATATGGCTCAGCAGACAACAAGCCCAGACACCTTGACTGTACCTGAAGTTGATAGTCCACAGTGCCAAAATCCATGGCTGAATGAGGATCTTGTAAAGACCCTGAGGGAAAACCTGTTGCAGCATGAAAAGTCCAAGACATCCAGGAAGTCTTCATCTGTTTCACCCAGGTTATCTCCAGTCATTTCTCCTAGAAATTCTCCAAGGCTGTTACGCAGGATGCTTTTGAATAGCAACATACCAAAACAGCGGCGTTTCACTGTGGCACATACATGGTAAGAATTGTGCACATTGACAGAAGAGATTACATATAGGGTTAACTTTTTGTCTCTGCAGCAGTGCAGTGCTTACTTTTGCATGGGAAGCTTTTTTTTTTTAATCTGTATTGTTCCAGCGTTATTCCATACATGTAAAATAATTCATAGAAAATCTGGAATCTTTCAGATAGGTATTAGGAATGGTTTAAGAGTGCCAGTCACTCTAAGTTGACTTAAGGTTTGAAGTTTATCAAAGTACATTCTATTCTAGATATAAAATGAGAATACAGTGTTGGTGTCAGGATTACTTTTTCTCTCTGATTTTCTTAGGAAATTTCTTTCTCTGCTCCCCCTCCCCCAGGCATTCAAACAAGGATAATAACAAGGAAATGTATTTGACTCTCTGCTGTTCAAGTCAGAGTAACTAGGCAGAGATGTTTGTGTGTGATTTTTTTTTGTCATATTTATAACCTCCTAAGTAGAAGACTAGATCTCCATAGCGTTCAAATTTAGTAGAACTTTCTAGTAGCGGGTGGGGCTAGGTCCTGTGTATGGAGTAGTTGTTGAAATAATTATTGTAATAA
Source organism: Trachemys scripta elegans (assembly GCF_013100865.1). Classification (NCBI taxonomy): domain Eukaryota; kingdom Metazoa; phylum Chordata; order Testudines; family Emydidae; genus Trachemys; species Trachemys scripta. Next base: position 34,685,866 of record NC_048303.1, on the reverse strand, counting down.
ATACAGGAAAAGTGAAAAAGTAATTCCCCGTGTTAAATAATGATCACTGGAATGCTCTTTTGATGTGTGTGGTTAGTTAGATGAAAAACATTCATATGCATTGAATCCCTCTGCTGTGTACAAGTAGTATGCTTTTATATTTATTATCTTTCAAAATGATATCTATTGTATTCTTGTACTTCCAGAAATAATGCACTGGTATTTGCTGTGATGGTCTTGTCATCTTTGATATGCTCTGTCTTTTCTTTGTGGGATTTCTTTGTGGCATTAGTGTAAAGGGAATAAGCTTACTGCAGAAAGTGATGATAAAGGGTGGCATGTTTTAATCAGTGAATGGATCAGTAATGTTGATTTCATTAGTTGAATTAAATTAATTGCAGAACATAGCCATATGTTATGTTTATGCACTATGGTGTGGGTGTGCATACGTGAGTATAACAGAAAGTGCATTTAATGTAGAAATGGTAAAATGTGTCTAAGGCCTAATCAGAATCAACAATACATGTTAAAATGAACACACATTCAGCATAGCGACCAGGAAAGGGATTTAGACATTACTGTAGGAAGATGACAAAGTAATTAGTGAAGTGTGTGGATATAGTGTTGAGAAAAAATAAAACAAAAAACAAGCAAGATTCAGGGAGGCATGGAGAAGAAATAAAAAACTGCTGTTATACAGGGTGCTTGTTAAGACCTGAATTAGAATAACAGGGTACCTTTCCATAGGAGAATATTATTGCTCCTTGGAGAGGAGAGGAAAACAATTTTTCCACAGTTTAGGAATGTTTGTTTTCCAAGAAACGTATCTGATAAGAAGGCATTACAAATGTGTTAGAGAAAACTAAATAAAATTAAGAAGTGTCTTCTCCCCTTGATCAATGTACATCAAGTCCCAAAAATGTCAAACTGTTCATATTAGTTACGGGTTCAACAACTTGGTGATCAGCTTTTAAATGAAGGTAAAAACAGAATATGGATAGAACTGTTTCAACAAAAGTTGAAACCAAAATTAATTTGCCAAGAAAAGTCAACAAAGAAAATACAGGGTGTTTTTGTAATAAACTTGTAAGAAGTTGAGCAATGGAGAATGCGCAGTATCTCATAATTGACTGTCTCCTGTTGAAGCTATTCAACTTTGTATAACTCAACTCATTGGAGCAGGAATTAGAATCTGGGTGTCTCCCTTCCTAGCAGAGTGCCCAGTCGCCTGACTATAGAATTTCTTTCTCTCTCTCTCTGGCCCAATGACTGTTCAAATATTGTATACAAAGTGGAACAGTTTCAACAGGAAGAATGAAAGAGACTCACCCTAGGTCAGGGGTTCCCAGACTTGGTTCGCGGCTTGTTCAGGGTAAGCCCCTGGCGGGCCGCAAGACGCTTTCTTTACCTGAGCGGCCGCAGGTACGGCCGCTCGCAGCTCCCAGTGGCCGTGGTTCACCATTCCCAGCCAATGGGAGCGGTGGGAAGCGGCACAGGCCGGGCCACCGCTTCCGCAGCTCCCATTGGCTGGGAATGGTGAACCGCAACCACTGGGAGCTGCGAGCCGCTCAGGTAAACAAAGTGTCTTGCGGCCCACCAGGGGCTTACCCTGAACAAGCGCGAACCAAGTTTGGGAACTCCTGCCCTTGGTCATTCTCCAGGGATCTGGGAGATCCAGGGTCAAATCCCTTTTTAGGATTAGGGAGTTGAAGTCAAGTCTCTCCTCTCCTAGATGAGAGCCCTAAATTCAAAACTATTGGATGTAATGGGCTGCCACCAGCACCGCCTCCTCCTTCTGTGAATGGTGCCTAATAACCTTAGGAATCTAGCCTGAAAAATAAAAATATTTCATTTTGGCAATGTCTGAGTGTGGGGTGGGGTTTGTTTGTTTGTTTGTTTAGACCAAAACAAGTAGCAAATATTTTCACAAATTTGCAAAATGTTTTTGTTGTCCCAAATCTGCATTTTTGGCACAAAATAAAAAAGGCTTCTGCCAATTTTTTTTTTTTTTTTTTGGCCCAGCTCTATTTGTAATGTCGAATTGAAGGCAACAAAAGCAATGAATTCTGAAAGGCATTAGAAGTTGTCAGTGTGGCAGTCTAGGACAAAGTGGAACATTGTGAAATCTAGCTTCACTCAATCTGGAAAGTATTGTTGCACCAGTTAACTTGGAAACTATGGGAAATACCTTCACCCCTTCTGCCCCCACTCCAGCCCTCTTTCACCAGGAAAAAGAACCAGCATAGTGTGAAGGGGCCCTAAAAGCCCTATATCTGGCTGGGTGAGGATTCCCCTCATGCAGTCACTTTGAAAGACAGCCATAAGACTGCTTTCCAAAGATGAGCCCTAGCCCTTCTGGGCCAGGCCAGGGCTAAAGGCATGTTTGGGGCAAGATTCCAGGCAATATTGTGGCCAGTAAGGTAGCCTGGGGACTCTGTCATAATAGGGTATGTCTACACTGAAGTGTAGTGAAGATATGGTGGCACAGGATTTATTGGGGACTAGATGCCACCAGGGACCCTGGATATGCACTCAAGTTGCTGGCCTAAGTCAGTGCCCATGCTGCCTCATCATCACTGTTATTGTTACCAACACCAGTGCTACCTAGATTAAAGCTAGTGCGGGGAAGCCTGCCCATGTTAAAATTACACCTTACGGCCAGCACAGAGTCTCACTGTAACTAATTAATCCTGAGCACTACCTTGGGGTGTTGCAATTTAGGGTTGATATTCTGTCCTTAAATGTGCGTTTACATGTTGTAGTGATATCTACCCTATCACTTTTAAATGTAAAAATCAAATGACAAATCTTGAGATTTGAAAGGCAAGGTGGGTGAGGTAATATCTTATATTGGACCAACTTTCGTTGGTGAGAGAGACAAGCTTTCGAGCATACACAAAGCTCTTCTTCAGGTCTGAGAAATGTACTAAGGGCTGGTCTACACTTAAAACACTGCAGCGGCACAGCTGCACAAATGTAGTTGTGCCACTTAGCGCTTCAGTGACACTACCTAGACCAATTGGAGGGGTTCTCCTATCGGCATAGGTCCTCAAACTCTCTGAGAGGTTGTAGTTAGGTTGACAAGAGAATTCTCCTGTTGACCTAGAGCTAGGTACGCTGGGGGGTTAGATCTGTTTAGCTGCGTCACTCAGGGGTGTGGATTTTTCACAAGGCCTCAGAGTGTCACAGCTAAATACAAGGTGGAACAGATAGTTTCGCATAAGTAGTTAACGCATTTCATGAAGGGAACATTCAAGGTGAAAATGGCCTGGTAACACCTGACCAGTCATGGGGGGGATGGGGAGGGTAAAAAAAACTGAGGATGGGGGTTAGTGGGTTAAAGATTGTTATAATAAGCCATAAATCCAATGGTTATGTTACACTGCACTTTTGTCGGTCAGGGCGAGGTTTTTGCACACCCCTGGCTGACAAAGGTTATACCGACAAAAAGTGCCGGTGTGGACAGCACTTTGTCAATGGGAGACACTCTTCCGCTAACAAAGCTACTGCTCCTTGTTGGGGATGGCTTTATTTTGTCGGTGGGAGAGCTCTCTTCTGCCGACAAAGAGCGGCTACACTGCTTACCCAGTGTCTCTATTGAGTCCATGATTTTTAGTGTCTAGCAAAGGTATGAATTTAAGACAGGTTAATCTTTTAAATGTGTTACCACTGAGGATAAGGACTGAGAGGCACATATAGAATGAGGCAGTTAAAGCCAATTGAAATAAGCATCATTCATCCTTCTGTGGATTATCTTCCTGATTTGTTTGTGTGTTTATGTTTACTATACATTTCCACTGGCTGGGCACCCCATATATCTTGTATTCTCCCTTTTCGCCCAGGGAGTATTATGGTCTTTAGACTAATTTTTAAAGGGTGCTGCTCTTTTCCTCACAGAAATTATTTGTTTGCTACTTCTTGGACTGTTTCTCCTACTTTCTTGGTAGGTGACTTGCATTTTCACTAGTTTAGACAACAGAACTAGCTGCCATGCTTATTTGACAGATAGATGAGACATAAGCTGTAATAAATCCGAAAGTACCTTGTTTAAAACTGCATATACCAGATGTTCTTTTTTGTTTTCTTCCTTTTGGATACCAGTCACACTGCTTGCTTTGTTCATATGATGCCTTCATAAAGGTCTCTGTGCACTTTCCAGACTTTTAAATGCTTGGGAATAGTTGGTGCGTTATATTCCTTTTTGGGATGAAATGCTCATCAAACTTTTTAAAAACATTGCCATGATTATTCGTCTGTACTAAATACAAATTATGTACAGACTTTGTTAAGTTGTGTTGTGATTTGAAATCTGGTGAAGCACTTCTTTTACTCAGACTATTCCAGGGGTTTATCAAAGCAAAATTCTTGTGGTATTTTCTTTATTTATGCAGTTTCAAAATCAGACACTACTTTACCGGCATAACATAACAGTCTCTGTCACTGAACAAAGAATTTGGTTAGAATAAGGTAAAAAGTATTACTGATAAAGCCTGCCTCTCTCTGTCTTTGCTTCACTGTAGATCTTTTACCTAGAACCTTCTCCAGCCCCTCTTCACTTTCTGCTGGAGATTTAAAGAAACAGTACACATCCTCACTATATCCAATTGGTTTCTGGCAAATATTCACAAAACTAAACCCTCATAACAACAAATATGACAATATAGCAACAGCATCTGCTTCAGAAAAGAAAACTAATTAGAAAAGTATTCCTCTTAACAGATATATTGTCATTGTTCATGAGATCAAAAAATAAAAGATGAAGGATAAACCTTGAATTTAATTTATTAAATATAGATTACTCAAGGCTTCTGTGACATTTAGCTGAATCAATTAGAAGAGGCTTTGCAATTCACAAGTATCTTGAAACAACATGTACTTCATTTGTGGTGTATCGTTTCATTTTTACAGCTTTTCAATGCTTTCTGTTTCCTTGCCATCAGATTATATCAGATGAAGTCTTTGAGAGAGACTCATCCACATATATCTGAACCTTAAAAGTCCTTTACAAATAAAGTGATGTAAAGCTTTTTACAAAAAATAAATAAATAACTTTTTGTGCCTGAACCTGTTAATAGAATAGGCTATCCTTCAGTTAAAAAAGCAACTAAAATGGCTTCTGCCAGTGACAGGAAGAAATGCATAGAAAGCACATACAACAAAAGAGGTCCAAACAAGCCTTAACTTTCAACTGTCTTTTTTTTTTTTTTTTAAATGAAAAACAAGCTTTTTAGTCCATCTTTGAGTTTTCAAAACAGTGGCTAAATACGTATATCCACATCAGAACATGTGGAGTAAATTATAAATTGTAATACCGTATATACTCGTTCATAAGCCAAATATTTTTGGTAAAAAAGTGATGCATCAAAGAGCGGGGGTCGGCTTATCAACGGGTCTACACCAAAATTTGATGATTTTAAACTCTATGGAATCATTGAATTGAATATCTAATACATTGTCGTTTTGTTTACCTGGAGTGTCTGCAGGCATAGAGCCTCAGCTCCCTGTGGCCGCGGTTCGCCGTTCCACTTCCCGCAGCTCCCATTGGTTGGGAACAAGCATGCCTGCAGATGCTCCAGGTAAACAAAACGTCCCGACCTGCCAGTGCTGGGAGTAAGCTAGTATAAATGCAACAAATAGTTTTGTTTTGTTTGTTTATAAAAGCCATAACAAAATGTTTAATATGAGCTCAACCCTATGCCCACTGAAATCAAAAGGATCTTTTACATTGACTTCAGTGGGTGCTGGTTGAAACCCTACATCAGTTTTGTATTAACTTTTATTATGTGCATTTTTAAGGAAACATGGAAATCTGTGCCATGTTGTTGAATGTAGTGGATCATCCCTTTCTGCTTTCTTAGATAATTTAGTCACCAACTCATCAGTCTCTAGTATTGTGACGAGTGGGGGTGGGGTTTTTTGCGGGGGAGGGGTGTTCAGATCCTTTGTGGTGTATATATAGTTGGGTCAAATTATTCCTTCTGTGCTTGTGTGGGAGATTTTTGGGGGGGGACATGAGGAGGAGAGAGAGGAGTAAAAGATGTCAAATGCTGATCAAAACTGGCCAGTAAGTACATAATGGGATGAAGGAGCCCAAGGTCCTGTCTACGCTACAAGTTTTAACAGTGAAATTGTAGCTAGTTAGAGGTACATTGCAAGTAATATGATTCAGTTTGTGGCCACATGGCAGCTTTTTAGCCATCATAACTGCACCTATTTTCCTGCCTAGCCATATTTTTATCAGTATGTTCCAGGATAACCTGAGCATCTAGTCTAGACTGCCTCAGTAGGGAATAGAGTACCTTGAGGACATGTCAACTGAAGAACATCAGCAGCACATGGAAGTAGATACTCTGGGAAGTCCTATAGTATAAAGACTTGGGAACAAGAAGGAATTGGACAACCAATTACACAAATACGGTTACACAAATAATTCCCCTTTAAAAGAGTAGAATGATTGATTAGCTGGCTACAGGAACTCAACCATGTGCCATTCCAACCCTTTGGCAGGGGCAAAACACTGTTAGCTGCCCTTACTATCTGACATGCAGACACAAACCATGGCACTTATAGGTTACAAACTGTTATAAATTGTTCTGTGGACAGAGTTGTAATGGCATCATCTCCACCACCACTCATCCAAATGTGTGGAAGCTCTTTCATGTGAAGAGGATGTGGATTTTAGTGAGAGGAAACAGCTGATAGAGCATTACTCTATGCAATATCTTTTGTTAACCCATAGAAATCCCTGTGGAATTCCTTGTGGAAGTTACACTAACTATCATTAATGTCTGTAAAACCCTGCTTTGGGGAAAGGGGAGACCCTCTGTCCACACCTGAGCTCTATGGGATTTATCCACCAGTCATGGGACATCCATGGGATTTAAGGCCATGCCCCCTGTCCCAACCAGGGATATGAAAATCTTGCACATACCAATTGAAAGATTTGGTGGGAACTCTGAGTGAAAACTGGTGTTTTTTACTTAATTTTGTCCTTTCTATATTTTTATATAGGAGGGCATGACATGGCTCAGATTTTTTTTTGGAGGGGGTATTCCGTGTTGTCTTGAAGGGGAAGGCTGTTGAACTTAATTTTTAGTCACTAGTCTGCTATAGAAATCTAGCTACTATTTGTTTGAGAGTGCTAGGTCCTCATTGGCCGTGTAATTCTAGCAGTATGTGAGCTGGGCTTCCAAATAGAAAAGCGAAAGTATAAGGGTTTGATAGGAGTTCCCTCTATGATAGCAGAGAAATTACTGAATAACTTACTCATGGCTTCAAGGCAATGCTATAACTAATCCTTCCTAGTCTAATGGAAATAAAAATAATTAACTCATCCTGAACCTCTGTGTATATAATTTCGGACTTGGTAATATGAAAATTGCATAAACTTTGAACAATTAAAAAAGGAATGCACTATTGCAACATTAATGGTGAATACTTGAAATTTACACAAGTTAGACATTGTAACTCTGTTTCCCCCAAAATATGCATTATATTGTTTTAGGGCGTACAGCATGTTGCGTTCATTTTAATGCCTTATAATATTTAAGTTACAACAGCTGTGAGAACTAGCAGGTACCAAAAGGTAAAGTAATTCTGCTGGTTTGTGTTTGACAAACTCAGCCATGTAAGGATTCATAGATTATTAGTCTAAAAGGAACTACTATGAATTATCATCTAATCTGACCTCATGTATAACACAGGTCACAGGACTTCCTTAAAATATATATATTTTAAAATATCCAAACTTGATTTAAAAATTGCCAGTGATGGAGAAACTACCATTGCCTTGGGTAAGTTGTTCCAATGTTTGTTTAACATACATGCTTTATGTAAGGGGACTGTTCTCCCCTTACTAACATTCAGTGGGGGTGTTTTGGTTGGCTAGCTCCCAGTACTAAAAGAATGGGGAGAGGCCAATGCTGCAGGTCAGCCTGATTGACAGGGGGGCCAGGCTAATCAGGGAGTCAGGAGGCTGGGGGGGGGGGTCCCATCCTCCGTGTGAGCTGGAATTGCCTGGGTCAGACAGAGTGGGGCTGAGCTAAGGAGAGAGAGCAGGGGCCCGAGCTTATGCTGGGAGCAGGGCCATGCCAGCCAGAGGGGCCAGAAAAGCAGCCCAGGGAGCAGGTCAGAGCTGGGAGCAGAGTCACGGAAGCAGCCCACAGAGCAGACCTGTGCTGAGAGCAGAGCTGCAGCCACAGAGCCCGAGGGACCAGAGAAGCAGCCCCCCGGGGGCTGGAAGCAGAGCAGCAGCATCAGTGCTGAGGCAGAGTGGAGCCAGAGCTAGAACAGTGGAGCTGGAGCAGTCTGAAGCCGGGTGCGGTGAGCAATTGGGGCCAGCCAAGGGGGGATCCTGGGCAAAGGGCCCAGAACAGGAAGACACCTCCAGCCAAGGGTCCTTGCAGGCCAGACTGGGAGGGTGATCTTAACCTGACGTGGGGCTGATGCAGGGAAGAAGGGTCCCATCACCCAAAGCTTGGAGATGTGTGGCCACCACCAGAGTAAGTGTCCAACCCGCAGCATCCCTGCAGCACAGCCAGGGCCTGAGGAGGAGGCCTGGGACCTACAAGGAACAGACAGTGAACTGCCCTGACGTTCCAGAGACACTGTTTGTAATGTTCCGTGACACAGAGCAGGGTGATGTTTTCCTTTAACTTTTCCCATTTTTCCTTATTCTTTTTTAAATTAATTGTTGATTAAATAACTTGTATTTGCTTTAAAGTGTATGAAATGATCAGTGGGTCAGGGAAGTGTCCAGTGCAGAGAGAGTATCCCGGAGTGGGGACACCGTAGCCCCTGTCCTAGGTGACCACAGCAGGATTGGGGGTCGAGCCCCCCAGGAATCCTGGGCCCAGCCTTGTCGGGGTTACGAGGTCTCTGCCAGACAGGAGAGTGGAAGGGGAGTCCTCAAGGGCAGGGAGGCCTATGGGTAAAGGAAGTGGGAGCGAGGACTCAGATCCTTCCGCTAGCCTATTTCACCGGGGTGGTGCAGAAGCCAGGAAAGTTCCTCACAATAGCGGGACCATTCCCCAGCTTACACTTAGTTCCAGTCTAAATCTGTCTAGTTTCTACTTCCAGCCATTGGATTGTGTTACATCTTTTTCTGCTAGATTGAAGAGCCCATTATCAAATTTGTTCCCCATGTAGGTTCTCATAAACTGATCAAGTCACCCTTAACCATCTCTTTTATAAGCTAATTAGTTTGAAATCCTTGAATCTCCCACTCTACGGCATATTTTCCAATCTTTTAACCATTCTTGTGGCTTTCCTCTGAAACCTCTCCAGTTTATCAAAATCATTTTTAATTTATGGTCTCAAGAACTGGACACGGTATTCCAGTAGCAGTCATACCATGCCACACAAATACCTTTATCAACCAAACTTGTAATCTCATAGAAAACATATCTAGTTAGGATTATCATTAATTATATTACCTTGCTTTAATTCTTTAATAATCTAACCCCGTATCAGCTATTTCACTATTTTGTCCAGGATCAGTGTCAGGCTGATAGGTCTATAATTTTCTGGGTTAGTCCTCACAGCTAGTTCACTCCTAAACACACCCTATACTGCCCCTACCTCCCAGCCCCTTTCCCCCTAGCTATTCTAGGGTGGATTGATATCAGAGCTTTGGAAAGGGATGGGGGAGGAGAGTGAGACCAGTTGCAGGGAGAAAGATTCGACAGTTTCCTAGCTATGTGAACAACTCCACTACAGGTGTGTCACATTTGTGCATGTAAGAAAAGGTTTGTGAATAGATTAGAGCTGTGAGAATCAGTGATTTGTGGAGGGAGAGGGGGGCTTTATCTGGAAGTTCTGAAACATTTTTTATTTTTTGGATCAACCTGAAACAATTTTTTCAAAATTTTCACTGAAATTTTTTTGGTTGAATGAATTATTTTTAATAAAATTGAAGGAAATTTCAAAACAAAACGTCATTTCAAATCAAAACATTTCATTTAAAAATGCTGAAATGTTTTTACAATTTTCAGAGAAATTTTTCCAACACAATTTAGTGACACTGAAACGAATTTGCAAAACATTTTGCTGTTGCCACATACGCATTTTTTTGCCAAAAAAATAGTTTCAGCTGAAAAATTTTGCTCAGTTCTAGAATGGATACTTCAGAAGTTCAAACCATACAGCTTTATTCTCAGATCCTTTGGTAGCCAGACTCTCCTTTTTCTCTACCAAGACTCCCCTTCTGTAACAAAGGAAAGAAAAGGAAGAAGTATGTCCAAGTAGAGACGGGCTAGAGGAAACATCATTGCCTAGTAAATTAATTGCCAGTAAACTTACAGAAACTGTGAGGCCTTATTAAAATAAACACAGGTGTGTGTGTATATAGAGAGACGTATGTAAACATGACAATTTAAATTTCTTCATTAATTTAATATTTCCACATGGGGGGAAATATGATCTTGATTATTAAAACCCAAAATGATCAATTTCCTTTCTACTGTATGTATTTTTGGACAGAACATTTTCCTACTTCTTTGTATTCACAGTGAGTTAGTAAGATGTATATGGTACCATTTTTTCTATTACAAACAGTAGGTTTCATTTTTATATGATGGGGTTTCTTTGATTGGTCTTCTGTTTGTTTGACTTGCTTTAGGCCTTTTGTTCATTTTTTTAAACTTGCGTTTTCACTTTTTTTGGTCATTCCATTGATTGATAGTTTCAAAACTACAAATATGTAATTTAGTGACTGTGAAAGTATTTGTACTCAGTTATATACAGTACTTCACTTTGAATTCAACCAACCTACATCTCCACCCATCATAAATATTCTTTCATCAACTTTAGCACTTAAATACCAAATGATATGTGCTTTAGAAATACCTTAAATAGATCTTGATAGGGTGTGCCATTTAATATTCAGGAATTTGACTGCCATAATAGCATTGATAAGCTCCATGGCTTTGTTTATTTTATGTTGCACAATATGCTTTTACTCAGACTTTTATCTCACTCTTTTTTTAAAAAACGAACAAACCTAAATTGTCAATTATAAATAAATAAAAATGTGCCTTCATAACAGGCTATCCAACTCTGTTGACGCGACTATACTTTGTCGGTTTCACAATCTTTGCTGCTGCTGCTTAAACTGATTATAGCACAGAAATATATATTTTACTTTCTTCTGCTTACCATCAGTATATTTAATGGATACTTATCTGTCCTTCCCTTTTGCCCTGCTCCACCACTCCCACATCTCAGGGAACCAAATAATTACGGATTGATACATGTGAAGCATTTCAAGAGAAAGTTCCATCAAAGCAGAGAGGAGGCCAAGTGTACCAGTAGCATAGAAAAAGGAGAGGGATCAGAAACAATGCATACTTTGCTTGCTTTAATTTGACAACAGAAAGGGAGATAGACACTCATGCAGTGTGTCACTCAGGCTTCATAGAAAAAACCTAAACCTTATACCATCATAAAATAATATTTCAGAGTAGCCATATCACACTATGATGTTCTCCTGATTTTAGCTAGATGTGTGTACATGTGAGTGAGATTAAAGGCAATGTTTAAACAAGTCATAGATGTAAAAACTACTAGATTCTCTGGGTTTCCTCTAACATACCCTACACTTTCTAAATCACTGAACCACTTGGATCACCTTACTAGAAAAAAAAGGTTTCAGAGTAACAGCCGTGTTAGTCTGTATCCGCAAAAAGAAGAACAGGAGTACTTGTGGCACCTTAGAGACTAACAAATTTATTAGAGCATAATAAATTTGTTAGTCTCTAAGGTGCCACAAGTACTCCTGTTCTTCTTTTTTTAGAAAAAAAAGTTTAATTAAAGGTTTAAACAAAAGCAAGGTGACAACCTACTGATCATATACGGTTCTATTTGAGATAAGTTCAGCAATTCTGTAGTTGAAATGTTGCAAACATAATTCTAATTCCACAGCCAAAACATTTTCTGTACTGTTTCTATGGAACCAAAACACATACTGCTAACAGTCCTTGCAATCTCTTTCTCCAGGCCAGTCATTTTGTGAAAGAACTTCTCTATTATGGAAACCAAACCACTTTGATAGACTTTTGACTAACAGATACTGACACTAAGCAAGGGCTCTGTGGCAGATTGGCAGCATTCCTACAGAACCAAGATTTTAGAAGATGATGTAAACTGCCCGTTGATTTACACATGTGTAGGGGGCTGTTTCTGACATTTATTTATATCCTTAAAAAAAAAATGTAAAAATTTCCTTTCTCATGGGAGAAAAAGCATAATATGCATCCTATTGTTAACCAGTTGAGATTAGAGGTTTATCTTTCACTTGGTCTCTGCTTTCTCTGTAAAGTATAAAGCATCACCAGGTGCCATTGTTTTTCATTAGAGTGCCTTCAAGTGCCCCCCGACAGTGGAATATATGTTTGAACACAACTGATATAGCAGCAACTGTGAATTGTACACACATTCAGCTGAATAAACTAGCAAGGGGCAGAAATATGCTCCAAGATATAAAGGGTATATCTACACTGCAATTAAACACTTGTGGCTGACCCGTGTTAACTGGCTTGGGCTTTGGGGCTGTCTAATTGTGCTGTTGATGCTTGGGTCTGAGAGCCTGGGCTCCAGCCCAAGTCTGAATATTTACACTGCAATTAAACAGCCCCAAAGCCTGAGCCCCACAAACCCGAGTCAGCTTACATGTGCTGGCTGTGGGTGTGGACATAATCAAAGGGTTCTTGACATCTAGTCAGGAAAGAATTCAAAATGATAATCCTTAATGGTTGATCTTATACTCAGTACAAATTTAAATACATTTAGGGTTTGTCTATATTGCATTCTTTAGTCATGACACAGCAGTTGTGCTAAGTCTCTGTGTAACAGCATGAGGGATGAAGCTCCTTGTACCTTTTGTGTACCTTGTATTCCCTTTTGTGCACCTGCTCAGGGACAGCAGGGCCGTTCTTAGGATTTATGGGGCCCAACGAAGTATTATTAAACTGGTGCCCCTATGCCCGACAGCAGCCCGGGTTTGGGGAGACGCCCAACCCGCCTCACGGCAGCAGAGAATCACAGTTTCCCGCAAAGACCCCTGTACCTTCTCCCTCACACAGAATGTGTGGCGCTGGTGTATTCGGCTCGTGAATATGGCCCCTACCTAAGGAGACTGCAGTGCGAACTGGGTGTGTGGGAGCCGACCCGCTCTTACCTGCTCTCATGGGCAGTGGGTGAAGCTGCCACTTGGGGAGGCTAGCTCCCCAGCCCACCTCTTCTGCCTATGGTCCCACCCATACTCCACCCCTGCTCCACCCTAGGCCCTGCCCCACTCCACTCCACCCAGGCCTTGCCCTCTCCCCACTGTCTCCTTCCTCACCCCCTTCTAGCCAAATCCCTGAACCCAAATGAAGCAAATGACATTTGAAAAAAACACTCTTCTGCAATTTCTTTCTAAAGAAAATGGAGCATGTTTTCCACTGCATGCCAGATGGTGAAGACTGGACATGCAGAAGGTACCTAATTAAAAACACTACATTTGGGAATGAAAAAGGTCAGTCACAGGTTTTTTGATATACCCTGAAGCTTGTCAGAGATTTATTTGCAGAAACCTTGTAGTAAGGGCAAGTCAGCTGTCCTGCTGAATACAACATTAAATATTATAGAATACATGATGCAGCTCTTCTGTTTTACATTTTTTTAATCAGTAGTTCTAAACTGATTTTATATTTTAAATGTACTCTTTAGCCTTCATAAAGTAATCATTCCAGATTACTACATATTTAACTCACTGAAACAAAGACATTATTTTAAATTAATCAGTCACAGAGGTTTAGTGTGTTCATAACAATGTTCATTGCTTTTAGAAAAAGGGAACACTAATTTACTTTGTGTGATCTCCATAACAATAGACATGCTTATGAAATTTCGCCAACTTCAAAAATTATGTTTCCAAAGATTTTAGGCATAACAAAGGATTTTATATCTTACTAAGGTACTGATTTTGCTGGAGGGTTCTCTTAAAACTACTCAAGTCAAGATATGCCACATCTACCGCTTCCCCCTGTCCACAAGGCTTGTTATCCTGCCAAAGAAAGCTATTAGGTTGGTTTGACACAATTTGTTCTTGACAAATCTATGTTGACTGTTACCTATCACCTTATTATCTTTTAGGTGTTTGCAAATTGATTGCTTGATTATTGGCTCCATTATATTTCCAGGTACTGAGGTTAAACTGACAGGTCTATAGTTTCCTGATTTCTCCATATTTCCTTTTTTATGGATTGGCACTATATTTGCACTCTTCCAGTCCTCTAAAATCTCTTCTGACTTCTATAAGTTTTTGAAGATAATCACTAATGGCTCAGATATCTTTTATTATATCTCACCCACTTTGTCGCTAATATCCTGAGACTGACACAGCTACAACTATACTACATACATGATTCTTAAGGTAATTCTAATGATGGCATTATTGTCTTTATAGTTGGGTATTTACTAGCTTTCTTGTATTTTCAGGGGTTTATAACTAATCCATAAAACCAATTTATTCATTTGTAAATTAGAGAGGAGAAGAAACATGCTGTAAGTGTTTTGGTTGCACTGAATCATAGCTTAGTATCACAGAAGTCAGAAAATAAAAAGAAGCATTAGCTCCTTTACTTCACATTCCCTTCCCTCATCAGTACAGGATTATTCCCTATGTGGTGTTCGCCATTGCTTCATCTAATATTTCAGACTCTTTTTTTGTATCTCTTTGCAAGAATCAGCTTCCCTTATCTTCTGCCTCATTTTCCCCAACTCAACTTTCTAAAGAATGCACACAGTCTTACATGGTTCACTCACAGTCCCTTCATAGGAACTAGTTTATTTAACAAAATAGAACAGTTCAGTTCAATAAAATCTTCCAACCCGCACATCCACAGTTCTCTACAGCCTTCTCAAAGCTGACCTCGTACCTGGCCTTTGCTAAAAACATTCCCAACCAAGACCTGTTCCCTGCAGGTATTTTTCAATTTACTGGTGCAGAGAGCCTCTTTCTCAACCCCAGGTCTCCTCTCTTTGTTTGGATGGCCTCCTTCTTATACGTATCACCACTTCTGTGTTGCCATCACATAATCCTTGGCCACCTGACCCAACTGGCAGCCCAATATTTGAAACAGGACACTGGGCATGCTTAATCACCCTGTACATTACATAATGATTTCTCGTTTTCAATAAAAATAGACTAATGTCTTTAAGGGATTTTTGTATATATATATACACACAAGCTATTGTGGGTTCAGATCCCTCCACTGGCTCTTTTGCCATCCATAAGATTCTTGTTCCTTATTTTCAAGACTCTGCACAAGTCAGTTCTGTCCTATAGCATATCTGTTCTCATTTCGTGAAACATCCAAAACTTACTGCACTAGCTCTTCCTGCTCTGCATTTCTCACAACTTTCTTGGTAACCTTCTTCTACTCTCATCTCTCTTATCCTGTGTTGCCCAATATGTATGGAATTATTCTTCTGCAGGGTGCAGTAGCTTTTCATCCTTTACTTTTTGAAATTACTCCTGAAAACACCCTGCCATCATGAAGATTGAACATTAAACCATCACCCATAGAAATGTTACTACTTTATTTAGGAATAAACTAACAAGCTGCACCACTGTGTGATGCATTCATCTCCCAATGACCTGGTACTTTAGTTCTGAATAGTCATCTGTTTACGTTTTTAGATTGTAAGCTTCTTGAACAGTGAGCCTGTCTCTTCTATATTCTGTAGTGCATCAAACACTTTCAGTCCTTAGCAAATACATTCTTGTTATTTATTATTTGTTTTAACATAACACAGCCACAACTAGATTGGGCTCCATTCTGCAGGTGCTGTACAAATCCATACTATGAGATAGTCTCCTGTTAATGATATTGATTATTAAATGTAGACAAATAATCATCGTGTCTGCTGAGCAAATACTTATAACCAAAATTCTTATATGGAGATTTTTGTGAACAAGAAGCTGCCTAAATAAGCACAGAATACTTAATATTGGGTGTACTGCCACTGGTCCTCAGTTTGCATGATGCACAACTTACTGTACTATTAAATACATTAGCTTTTCTGTGCCAAATTAATCTCTGCTTTAATTCTATTGACTTTGGTAGAGATATGCCAGGAATGAATTTCACCATGGGAGTATATCTTAGGAGTATTACTTAAATTAACCAAGAAATTAATTGTTTAACTTATTCCTTGTTTTTCACATATATGTTCAGCTGTTTCCCTCTTGGCTGTGTATATGTGAGGAATCTGTTAATGCTGGGACTAAAACCAAAAACTTTCATATCCAAAAGAAGTAACTCTCTTTCAGCTAAGGAAGAGTCTTTATTAGAAGTTTGAGAGAATAATTGCTTATATTCATTAAAGTCCTCCAGCTTTTAAAGAACATTACACCTGCAATGTCTTATACCCCTTCAGCTGCAGTAGGTTTTATCTAGCAAAGCGTTTATCACAGGCACTTGTAGTAGTTTTCCAGCTTGATTGCAACAACGTGTACCAGTGTGTAAAAATGTGAGAAAGGAGGAGTAGAATTTTTAAAAAGACATTTTAAGATTACAGCATGTTGCCAGCTAGCTTCAAGTGAATAGCCTTACATTTTGTTTTATGGCAGGGACTTTTTTGTATAATGACAGGAAGCCCATATCTTTTTGTTTAGGAGACAACGTAGCCTAGCAGATAGTACACTGGACTGGGAGTCAGGAGACCTGAGTTATGCATCCAGCTATGCTATTGACTTGGAGACTAGACTGCTCCATTGCTTAATTTCCCCACCTGTAAAATGGGGCTAATAGAAGCCCACGTTTAAGTGCAGAGAGATCTATATGTGCGGAGGGCAAGTGAAACAGGAAAAGCACATTGATTTTGTATTTTCTTTATTAAAACTGACCAGGAAACAATGAGCCTTGGAACTCAATTGCCAAAGGAATTTAAAAAAAATAATCAAAGATAAATTATTCACTCTGTCATTTAAGATGTATTTTAAACACAAGACTATGTGTGTCCAGAATAAGTATAAAGAACAGGAGTACTTGTGGCACCTTAGAGACTAACAAATTTATTAGAGCATAAGCTTTCGTGGACTACAGCCCACTTCTTCGGATGCATATAGAATGGAACATATAATGAGGAGATATATATACACACATACAGAGAGCATAAACAGGTTGGAGTTGTCTTACCAACTCTGAGAGGCCAATTAATTAAGAGAAAAAAAAAAAAAA